>NW_023615837.1:0-40001 GCF_013339695.2 Rhipicephalus sanguineus | reverse complement strand
GCCTACGTCCGGGTGCTCTTATGATCGCCTCCTTAACTTGGTGTAGACTAAAATTGGCATGGGAGGGTAAGAGGATTTGGCGAATATGACTGTGGGGTCATGACATGAATAACGTGAAAATCCTGTCGCGTACGTCATAAAACTCTTTCCTTCAGATACCTGTGGCACATACCCGTTTACTACGGGCCGCGGTGTACGGGTATGCGCCACAGGTGATTGACAGATTATATCTACTTAGGAACGGCGATAACAGACATCGGTAATTTAAATGCAAGAGCGTTAAGAAAAACCGACATTAGCAGCGTTGACCCGACGAATGGAAAGAATAAAGATTAGGATCCCAGCAGGAATCGAACCCAAGCATTCAGCGTGGCAGTCAGGTATTCTACCACAGAGCCACGCCAGCTCTATTAACAGGTTTAGAAAAACAGCCTACGCCATGCGTAATGTCGGTGAAACGTCAATTGTAGTTGTGGTGCTAGCTATCTAATTTTACAAGAAAGCAATGAACACTACGTATGTACTCCTATGATAAAGGCGTCATATCAGATTAACGTCTGTGGTTTTCCAGTGTTGGCTCAGCTTTTATAGCAGTCTAATTTATATTTAACTCAGTCTATATTTAACCATTGCTTAACGAAAGTTACGTATGATATTCACATGATTGCACCATAAAGTTCACTTAGTTTCGATAATACTGACGTATGTACTCTAACGTGAGGGTTGACGTTACGTCGCACCACAGGTTATATACCCTTTAAACGCCAGTGTTGTCGACGTCCCTGGTAAGCCCACGATGTGCACACAGGTACTACACTTACAAAGACGCGTTGATACACCTCGTAACGCTTGGCTCAAAGCCATAAAATACAGCATAGAAGTACTCGCTGACTGCTTCGCATGAAACCGAATCCTATACAACGCGTCGGATCTGCCGATTTTTTGTTACAAAGACAGCTCTCGCTTCCGATTCTTTGCGCAGGGATCTGACGAAGCCCGCATATCGAGCTGTTTTCATACAGCGCTGTTGCTCTTTCGCAAGGACGAGAGATTTATGCGATCGTCCCTTTAGTGAGCACGCATCGAGCCAAGTTCCCTCTGTCGCCCGGAGGCTGTTGCAATGCAGATGATCCCTGTTGACAGAGTACACATTGCTCCTTTCCTGTGTTCTTTCGCTGTCTGCCCGTGCCAAGAGGCCCGAAACGCCATTGTGATTCACGACTACCTCTTCCTCCTCGAAGTTTCTTTTGAAAGAGCCCGCTTCTTTGAAGCAAGTGGCGATGGTTTAGTAGTATACAGTGTTCGCTATAGAATGGCGATACGAGCGACTTGGAACGTATCCAGACGTGGTGCAGCACGCAGCAGGCGAAATCACGAATAAAGAAAGATCGCTCTCACGAAGGAGGACATAGCGTTCCTCGGCTGCTCCTAACTCGTCTGCATAGTCTTTCAGTTTCACGGTTCCTGAGTGATCTGTCATTCCGCTTTCATTGTGATAGCACTTATATGGAGACTCGAGGCGCATTTTTGCCGTAGCCGTTGCCGTCATGGTCTGTATAAAGTCCAAATCGGTGACATCGCTCCGCTCATCGTATGTTCAACGTGCGAGTGAAAGCTTGCGAAGGCTGGATACGGGCGCGGTTCGAGCAGAGATGGAAGGCACCGGCCGGCTCTCTCGGGCTAATGAACGTGAAGAGGTGACGGTGAGGGTGGGGGGGGCTGCGTCGCTAAAGCAGCAACTGCGAAGTTTGATCAAAAGGGCGCGACTTCGCGTTGAGAGCACAGAGGACACGAAAACCGCTTCGCTCCATGGAGCGGCCGTATTCTCTTATACGCCAGCGTTCTTTAGAGTTACGCTTAATGATACTAACGAAGTTTCTGCTAGCCTAACTTCGTATAGCATTTCAATTTGTTGTTATCGCATTCATAGCTTCGTCCTTGCGGCGACACTGACTTTTTACAGCAGAGCCGTTATGTTCGAGGTTAGCCGTGTACAGTTAGACAGACAGACAGACAGACAGACAGACAGACAGACAGACAGACAGACAGACAGACAGACAGACGAAATACGCAATTGCATTTCCTTCTATCTCATATAGTGACTACTCTTCAATTAAGAATTGCAGATAACACCCCGCTTGCTTTCGTTGGCTTCAATGTCTGCTGTTTTCTCATGTTCAAACTAACTTGCAAAGTCGCTTGAAACTGGAAGTTCGAATCTTAGGCCAATCCTTGTACTATCCTTGCCAATCCTTGCCGTAATGGGCGTAATGGCAGCGCCCCTATGACAACGAGCGCCACATTTCCCTCTAGCGATTTGTGAAGGAAACGCCTGTATGTACGCTCCCAGACAACGCATTTCTCACGTACATGAACGCGCCGTTACACAGAAACGTGATCTCTGCCAGCTGCGTGCGCACAACAGTCGGTCAAGTGGAAACGCGAGATAGTGAATCGCACACGTGGCACCGCACCTTTTCAACGACAGCCAACAGGTGCGGCTGAATACATGTGGACTTGTTTACCGCCGTGGCTCCAAAACGTGCGCAGGCCCAGCAGGCACCTCCTCGGAAGGCCAAGGCCCGAATGCATCATTTACGTTCATAACAACGAATGGCCGTCGAAGGAACTTTACGAGGTCCTTCAGACTTCCAATTCTCGTTGTAGTTGTTCGCCTAATCAAGCAATTCATCATCACTTCTCCCACACTTCGTCGTACTTTGGGCTTTCTCCAAGGCGAAGTCCTCTCCCATCTGTGTCCACTGAACCATATTACCGCGGCAGCCGACTCCATGATATAGATACCCTACTATCGGATGAATTCGTGTAGGTGCCCCATAGAAGATGGGGTACTGTAGTGCTTCCTCTGGGTAGAAAACTATACTGTATCCTCTAGCATGGAATATACTGTTGAGTATCCTACAAAACAGGATACTACAGAGCTTCCTGTAGGGTAGAATCCTACAGGAAGGTAACCTAGAAGGAAGGTAATCCTACAGGAAGGTAATCCTACATGAGGGTAACCTAGAGTATCAAATGCTGCAATGGGCTATAGCATAAAATACTGATCCTAGTAAGACAGAAGTCCAGGGGAATGTGTGAGCCTGAAGAGATTAAATGTCCTTAACAAGCGGCGCCGCTGTAGAAAACGTTTCAATGGGATGGAACACTACAGAGTATGCTATAGTACAGTATACTACAGAGCATATTTTAGGATGGAATACTGCGTGATATATATATATATATATATATATATATATATATATATATATATATATATATATATATATATATATATATATATATATATATATATATATATATATATAAAGTTTAATAAGCTTGACTTGACTTGACTTGACATATGCTGTCCTTGTACATTGAAATAGACCTTGATCACTGAAGTGGCATATACTGATTTGGAGCATTCCTGAATTAGCTGCTCAATTCTGCAGAAGCGATCTTCGTGCTTTCATCCGCTTCAACGCAAAGAGAACGGTGAGAACACGGCACGAACAACGGTGAGCTACCAGCTGGTCCCTGTCAAGATTAGGTGCGCGCGACCACAACCGGTCGATCAAAGTAAGCTGTTCCTGCCGTAGCCAGGAACACCCCCCCCCCTCCCCCCATGGGTTTTTCGCGCAACGGAGACGGTCGGGGCGTTTCCTCTCTGCTTGACCCGCGATCTTCGGTTGCCCTCTCGCGGTTTCACTCGCACAAAAAAAAAAAAAAAAAAACATACGACGCGCGGGGCGATATTATCGATTTGGACTTCATACGGAACCTCACGGCGACAGCGACGACGACGGCAAAATGCACCTGGGGTGTTCGTATAATTGCCATCGCAATAAGAACAATTTCGCCGTTCGAATTGCACGGGAAGAATCTTGAGAGCTAATTATTCCTCTTAACGGCTGGATGACAATGGAAGCCCGACCTGATTGAAACCTGTACGCTCCGCTGGATACAAGCGTGTATTCGTTACTCAACGCATATACAGATGCCACGGCTTGCACTTAACTATATACACAGTCTGTCTATTCGCCGAGCGCTCAGCGTCACGCGACAAGTGGCAGCGCTCGTGCGGAACGGTTGCCGGCGACATTTGCAATGCTAGGTAGGCCAGAGCCCTTCGAACGAAGTGCTCTTTGGCAGCATTGCAAAATGGAGCCAGTTCATTGTTCTGGCCCCACCGTCCTCTAAACCGTCGCCCCAGCCCGCTGTTCCTGTTCCGTAGACCGTAGAGTGTTTTTCCAGTGGGGGAACAATTCCGTCCTCCATGCTCTTTCGTGACGTATACTAAGGTAGTCGTAGAAGTAGCAGACTTACACATGGATGGATGGATGGATGGATGGATGGATGGATGGATGGATGGATGGATGGATGGATGGATGGATGGATGGATGGATGGACGGACGTATGGATGGATGGATGGATGGATGGATGGATGTATGGATGGATGGATGGATGGATGGATGGACGGACGGACGGACGGACGGACGGACGGATGGACGGGTGGATGGATGGATGGATGGATGGATGGATGGACGGACGGACGGACGGACCGACAGACAGACAGACAGACAGACAGACAGACAGACAGACAGACAGACAGATAGATAGATAGATAGATAGATAGATAGATAGATAGATAGATAGATAGATAGATAGATAGATAGATAGATAGATAGATAGATAGATAGATAGACAGATAGATAGATAGATAGATAGATAGATAGATAGATAGATAGATAGATAGATAGATAGATAGATAGATAGATAGATAGATAGATAGATAGATAGATAGATAGATAGATAGATAGATAGATAGATAGCAGCGACGCGACCAGGTGTCTGTGAGTCAACACCGACTATGTGAAACACACGAAGAGTGCTTGCTCGACGTCACGGAAATGAGCAAATGTGATTCGGTGACATACAGCTGTGGGTGTCGCTTACATTATTTAATCTTAGGTTACAACCGACTATAAGTGATTGAACCAGACGAACGTGTTCCGGGCACTCAATTTCGATAGGCCGATGGTAAAACGCACCGCCAGGAGCGCTGCATAACACTCCGAATCAATCAGTCAAGTGCGCCCTTTGCGTTCCTCCAGAAGAACGTCAGACTCGGATGGAATCTCTACGTCGCATGCGATGAATTTAGCTACAAATGGTAGGCAAGAATACCTGCGATGCGTGTTGCCGGAAGCCTCCGTTTCAAGGTGACCTTGTCACTCTACAGCCTGCGCGCCCGCTGCTTTTTGACGTTTCTGGGTCAGGCCGGCGAGGCGTGGTCGTTGATGCCACGACAGCTAGGTCAGGTGTGAAATGGGCGGGAGAGACTGCCCCTAATCCTTTGCTCGCCGCAAGATTGACGCTGACAGGTGCGGAAAAAAAAAGCATTAAACGAAGCTAGGGTGCCGCAGTAAACGTTACGGTGTGCCGGTTTCAGTTTGCAGAAGTGTGGTGGTGATCGATACGCGTCCAGAGCGTTGGACTACCCGAGAATCGTGTATTTTAACGTAATGTAACAATACCGATCGTTGGGATTTTTACGTCCCGAAACCACGATATATTTATGAGAGACGCCGTAGTGAAGGGCTCCGGAAAGCGCTCCGTCGCGGTCGGGATTCGAACCCGCGACCTTCGGGTCAGCAGGCGAGCGCCACAACCACTATAGGCCATCGCGGTGGTTTGTATTTGAATGAAAACAGAAGGACGAGGAGCCGTTTTCGTAACAGTAATCGAGCTAGAACTAAAAGTTCCACTAATGTACTTTTTAATAATTTCATAGTTGCGAGTTGCGTTAAAAACGATAATAAAATTCGGACTGAAGTTACGCGAATCTTTAATTAATAAATGCACATCTGCAAGCGTATAGTTTTGTATGGTTACTCTGCCAAATAGGAAACAATGCGTTCTCGTAGGAGGGCATGAAGAATGAGAAAATAGGTAACAATTATTAAATCAACTTTGGCAATTATAAAACCATTGGCGTTTATATCGCATGACTCAAAGCTGGCCGAGATCGCTGACTTGTAATCACTAGCGGTTAAATAATTCAAATCACCTCCTTTTCAGTAGTAAAAGCAAGAAAAAATGACAAAACAAAAAAAAAGAACGATCAAAGACTCGATAGAGAGATGATCGCCTGAAATGCATCCGTATATAAGATGATCCTGCCATGCCGTGTGATCATCAATAAATCACGCATTCACTTCATCTGTCTGGGACGGTCCCTCATCTTTGCGCCGCTGACAAGTGAATCCATCAAGTATACAGAGGCGGGGCGACCAAGAACTGCGCATGCGCCCGAGACCATGGCAGAGAAACGCCACAGGTTTTACCAGAACAGAGGGAAAAAAAAGAAAGATAGATGACGGCTATGACGTATTACCGGCTCTCAAATCGCTCGAGGTGCACAAAACCAGCAAGAGCATAGCCTTCGAGATCTGTCTGCTTCGTTATTTATAGAGAGACGATCTTCGAGGCGTCAATTTGGGCACCACTCTTCGTCTTTTTAGGAGAGGGTGGAAAGAAATAGATGGCGTCTATGACGTACTACCGGCTCGCAGATCGATTGAGGTGCATTCGAACCAGCAAGAGCATAGCCTTCGAGATCTGTTTGCCTAGTTCTTCAATGAGCAGCGATCTCCAAGGCGTTGATTTGGCCACCACTGTTCGCCTTTCTTGGAGTATCATCTCCGCGCCCTATGCTCCCTCACAAGGAGACAAACGAGATGGCTAGAGTTCGCTGTTATCGACTGGACGATCGATCACTTGTCAGAAGTACTCGGTTATCGATCAGGATCATGCGCCTACTACGTCTTTCATACACGTATCACATTTCTTTTTTTTTCTTTTTTCGCTTTTGCTCACTGTCTTTTATATGCTTCATCGAACAATAGTCGATAGCTCGCCCAATCGATCATAATAAAAAAGGCGCAGAAAACGAGGACACAGAGGGGAAGGCGACAACATCAGCGCTTACTTACAAATGAACATTTATTGAAAAACAAAAAATATATAGGAAAGTTAGGTGACCATGTGTAAGACATCAACAGGCGCAATGATATACAGTGAAAGCTCGTTATTTGGGATTTCACGGGACCGGAAAAAATGTCCGAATTATCGAAAGTATCAAGAAAACAATATACAAAGGGCTATATTACGTCAATACACTTTCATTTTCTTGACGAATGCGTAAATCCTGTACTTAATTTCCATAAGAGCAGTGTAAAATCCGCAATTTTCGCCACTCGCGACTTTGTTCGCAATGTGTCCGCGGCTCAAGACTTCCCTGTCTTAGCTAACCCGAAACGTGCCAACCCTAAACTGTCGTTACAGTACGGTTCGCGCTGATGACCATGGCGATGCGGACTGCGCCGCCTCGTTTCGGTTGTCCGCGAACGCCGTTTTCGCTCATTTGCGTCGCACAATTGCGGTACTTCGCGCTCGGCGCGCTCCGTGAGTCGTTCAAATTAACCGGGTTGCGGCCAGATATGACCGCATTAACGAGATTTTCATGCCACTAAACAATACACGTGCTTGCCGGGACCAGAGAACGCGTTCGAATGATCCGATTTTCCGAATTAACGGGTGTCGAATTAACGTGCTTTTACGGTAGTTATATAAGGTGGCCCTCTAGATAATCTATTTCAGCTTTTTGCTGTGTTTGGTTTTCAATATGCGTTCAGTTGTGAGTAAGCGCACGTGCTGTCGCCTTCCTCTATGCTTCTGCCTTTTTTTGCGCTTTTTTTTCATTATGACGTAACAACTCGCCCAACAATGTACTCTTCCAATCAATCAGTTTTCGGACATCGTATATGCCATGAGATGAGAGTTACTTATAGCCGCAATCCATCACAACCAAACCCCAGCCCGAAATAAAACGAGTACCTCAATTATCGAGAGGCAAATGGGCGGGCGGGTACTTACAACGAGTGGTTACCGCTACGCAATCAGTCATTGTGTAATAGTTAATCTTTCGAGCAATCGATCCGTATTCCCTGGCTCTCTTCATAGGATGACAAAAGAGTGCAGTAACCCAGCACACGCTAGTCCGTGTACGAAATGGGGAAAAAAAAGACCGAAAAGGAGGCCTCAGGTTTCAGAAAAACGACGAACAGGGACTCTTATCGAGTGGTTATTGCATCACAAATAATTACAGGGTTGTTTGCACACGTCTTGGCTTGCGAAACCGACTTCGATAACGTTGTCTGCATCGTCACTGGCTTTTTATTCTTTTTTTTTTGTGCGAACGACTGTGACGAGCTCGAACCCGTCTCCGATATCATTCATCAGACGCATATGCAAGCGCAGCGTTCTCCAATAAGGACATGAAGGGGGGGAGAAGGTTCCACGCAACGCCCTCCCCCCACCCTGTTGGTCGAGTCTAAAAGAAAGGAAGCTTGTCAATGGATGTAAAAATGGAAACGAAGCGATGATGCTTCTGACAACGGCCTGTCGCTGGACCCCGGCTTTCAGGAGGTAAATGTACACAGTTCTTGCCTTGAAACATCTATCCTCGACAGCCAATATAATCAAAATCATACGGGGCTATAACCTTGAACATTAAACAATGACGCGACCGGCCGAACTGCACAAAAGTACAAGGCAAACTTGGCGCCTCCCTCAGACAGTAAGGGGGAAGGGGGAGGGGGCACCCCCCCCCCTCAGCCTTCCCTGTGCGAACGCCAGTGCATTCAGAGGTACGTACTACTGGGGACAGAAGTTCCCAGGAGACGAGATTTCGCGAACAAAATAAATTCTCGTTTAGCTAGAGTATATACAGCCAGTTTCTAATTAAAAAATGCCCCCACCTCCCCGAAGGGAATCGTGAGGAAATGCGAATGCATTTCTCGCGCCGAGAGTACACGGCGTAGCAATTTTAATGGCGTAAAGCTGGACACATCGACGCGCTCAAGTGTCTCCCTTTTGGGCGCCTCTTTCAACGAACGCTTCCTACGTGCGTTAGTAATCACCTCAGGGATGTTGCCACCGCCTTCAATGCAGCACAAACGCGTTTAGAACGCGCTGTTTTCAGGCTGTGCCAAGGCAGCACAAACGCTACAAACGCGTTTCAAACGCACTGCATTGAGGCGGTGGCGCAGGGAGGAGAGAGAGCGAACGGCGAGAGAAGGAGCGGCGAAGCACTGCACCTACCCTCTCCTACTCTCTCTCCACACACGCCAGAGCGCGCTATCCTCTCCTCTCTCTCTCCGCTACTCCGCCCGCACCACCTGCTCCGGTTGCTAGGGGCGAGGATAAGCGCGCGCGCCCGCAGCTGTTGCTATGGGAGAGGGAGTGAGAGCGGAGAGGCGCGCGGACAACGCCGGATGCCTTACATAGCCCGACTAAGAAATGCATTCGCATTTAAAAGCTTTCAAACTGTGGCAGAAATTTTCGTTTGCCTAGGAGCCCGCGTGCCGAAGACTTTTGTCTCCAGCAGTGGAATCGTCAGAAGACAAAGCGTGACTTAATGAGCTGCATGTTTAACGTATGACGCACTTGCTGACAATTATTCTGACTTAAACGATGACAGCCATGAAATCGATGAGTACGCAGAGCCATCCCGTCCGACCTCGATTACAGGAACACGTGTGGGAGCAACATTTCGTGAAATGTCTCTTCTTTCGCGTTATTTCTCCTTGGGATCTTTTGTTTTCTCTCTCACTCTCTATTCGATCTCTTTGTCACTATTACACTCCCTATACCCGCCACGGTGCTGTAGTGGTTATGCTGCCC
Organism: Rhipicephalus sanguineus; assembly: GCF_013339695.2. NCBI lineage: Eukaryota > Metazoa > Arthropoda > Arachnida > Ixodida > Ixodidae > Rhipicephalus > Rhipicephalus sanguineus. The sequence goes on along the minus strand of NW_023615837.1, from coordinate 30,251 downwards.
GAGTGCTGACCCGAAGGTCGCGGGATCGAATCCCGGCTGCGGCGGCCGCATTTCTGATGGAGGCGAAAATGCTTGAGGCCCATGTGCTTAGATTTAGGTGCACTTTAAAGAACCCCAGGTGGTCGAAATTTCAGGAGCCCTCCACTACGGCGTCCCTCATAATCATATCGTGGTATTGGGACGTTGAACCCCAACAAGTATTGTTATTATACCAATCCCTATCTATCTATCTATCTATCTATCTATCTATCTATCTATCTATCTATCTATCTATCTATCTATCTATCTATCTATCTATCTATCTATCTATCTATCTATCTATCTATCTATCTATCTATCTGTGTCTACCACTCTCCTTCCCTCCTTTCACTCTATTCCGTCCAATTCTGTTCACTTATTACCCAGTCAACCCACGCCCACTGCGTGTGTAGGCTATCGATCGCCTTTCATCTCGCGCGCGGGTTATTTTTCTTCTAAGAACGAATAACCAGAACTCAGTATCCCCGCGGTCTTTACTGCCGCTGTAGCGATCGAAAGCACACAAAAAAGATGCGATAAGGAGGACACGCGGGTCACGTGGTGTATTACCCTAGTGCCCTTTAGCACGTGTCTTCCATTAGCATGACTACCATTTAGCACGTGCCTCCCTTCACAACAGTGCAGACCCTTTCTTTCTGCCGAGGGCGGTCCTCCACTCTGTGCCCTTTCGACGAAAGTCTGACGACCGTCAGAGCGAGAGCTCGCTTCTGGGAAAAGCCTATACGCCCACTCTTGTGTTCTCAGTGCGGGTTGATCGACGCGCAATGTTCGATTTTCTTCTTTCATTATCGCAATTTCCCGCCTACTATAAAGGTCAAGATTCTCTCCGCGTAATAGAAAAGAGAGTTCTGGCACGCGTCAAAGTGCCTGGAAAGATCACACGCTCCCTTCTGAATTCGCCTAAGACGACTCGAAGACGAAAGCCATTTTCTTTTTTAAGGCGAAAGCCTTAGATGCCTCATCAAATCTGAAAAGTGACCGTCGGCGTCGGCGGCGTCAACACGAGTGATGCGACAAATCATCATGTGACACTGCCGTAGCCAAGGGGAGGGGGAGGGGGTTCGAACCCCTCACCGCCCCCCCCCCCCGCCGAAAATTTTCAATTATGCATGTATATGTACACAAACACAACACAAACGCACGCACGAGCATACGTAAAGTATTGTTGAGCCCACCGAAAAAAAATTTCTGGCTACGCCACTGTGTTGCGAAAACGTCACAGGTTGCTAAAATTTTTGACGTCTTCATAACTTCATCGTCATGTCACTATCACACGACATCGTCGTTTGGTCAAAGCTGGGCCGATCGCGGAGGCACTATAAATCCACGTGAGATGCAAACGGCTTCCAATTACTCCGATCCTGGTGGCGGTGCAAAACTGCGTTGGGTGAAGAAAGCTTTTGGGAGTGATCAATACAATCGATTGAGAAATAAGAAGACGTCTTTTGCCTTCCTGTCGCCCTAGGTAAATTCCAGGGCTGGGCAGTATCGCGATACAAGAATATCGCGATAGTATCTTAGAGATACTTTTGAGTATCTGTATTTCTGTATCGAGATACATTTGCAAAATGTATTTGTATCTCAGTAGTGAAATACGTTTACGATGTATCGATTATATCGCGATACAGTGTAGGACGCGGGTATCTCGTTACTTTTCTTGCGGAAATGAGCTAAGTGTTTCCAAGGAGGAAGGAAGATTTTTTGTCCTAATCCAAGCAAAGGCGCGCTACCGGTCGGCGAAAGGTTCCCCACACGCACACAATGGCCAATGTGGTAACAGCGGCTGACGCCACTGACGGCCGAATTGCGGAAGGAGTATTGTCAGCCTCTGCCGACAAAACTAACTGTTTCTCAAGGCAGGTATCGCACCCCTATTTTTTTTTTTTTCGGGCTGAAAGCCATTTCGCTAGTTTGCGAGTCTTGTTTTGAGGTCCAATCGACGCTGTCTAAATGACAGCCTACTTGAGACGCTGCTGTTGCTTAAGTGCTATCAGCGCAGCAACCTTGTGTCTAACAGACCTTATGTCTATAATAAATGTATGCCTTTCCTAATGCACTGGCGTTCGCTAGTGATTGGAGCGATATTTTTGACTTCCAATATTTAATGCATTGCAACACATTCACAGTATTATGCTGCATCTAATAAATGTCTTAGCAGAGCATCAGCGTCTTCGAAATAAGAAAAAAAAAGTATTCCAGTATTCGGATTCTTGTATCTGTATCCCTGTAACTGTATTCCGGGATACTTTTTCGCCTTTTTGCAAATGTATCTCCGAAATATCCCGTTACCGTACAATACAAATGTATCTCAGTATCTGTATTTAAGGCTTCCAGCCCATGTATTTCGATATCTGTATTCGGGAATACTTTTCTGAGTATCTCCGCCCAGCCCTGGTAAATTCACAGGGGACCGTACGTATCTTTTCTGCTCGGCCGATTGAAGTGATTGCTTCTGTCTCGAGGTGCCACTCGATTGCCGCTGTCTCGGGCTGTCAACTTAGCCGTTGTGCACGTGTATCAACTAAACAAACAGCGCTATGGTATTTATTGTTATTTATTTATTTGGTACCTGCATCGGCTTTGCAGGCATTACACAAGGCGTGGTAAAATTCATCTTTCGACTCTATGCATACAATATCTGACGGAAGAGCATTCAGTCGCCTGTGGTTCGGCAAAAATAATAATAATGATGATGAATATCCCAAGACATCACCCTGAGAAGGAAGTTCATAAATTTTTAATCTGCGATTCCTTTTGCGCAAGATATATGATGTTGGCTTAATATATTTTTATCTCCCAATTTCTGTTTTAAAATAATGTATACTGTGAAAAAATTTTAGTCTAAGGCTCTTTCTTCTGCCCCTTAGATTCTGTCATTGAAGTTTACGTTTACTTTTAGTAAATCTAAGATTTTGATCGTAATTTTCCAACACAAATCAGACAAACCTATTATGGGCTGCTCGAACGTATGAAAATAATTGGGCCGGCACACTCGACGTTTCCTGACCTTAAGAAAGGGAAAATAGACGACCACCCGCTCGTAGCACGAAGCCACAGGGAAATCCGTACCGATTTCTCAGAAAGAAAGCTTCTTAGTTGCCGAAAAAAAAATGGGCGAGGCTATGCACTGAGCCGCGCAAGGCTTGAAACGGCGAAACTGGACGATTCTGCAGACTAATCTGGTTGCTTCTATAGGTTGTTGCTAGGCCTTAGCTAGGTGATGCAGCTTCTAGGTTGCTTCTAGGTTGTTACTAGGCTTTCGCTAGGTGATGCTAGGTTGTTTCTACGTTGATTCTCAGCGCACAGAGGTTTGACATAAACCACAGACAGTCACATACACGACACGGTTGTCCGAACTCCAGGGTCAAAAACTCGCGCTGAAACCAAAGCGCTCGCACCTCTCATAGGTCTACGGGCACGTCGTCGTTGGCGTAGGCCTTCCATCGCTTCGGGGTCCTCTCGCAACCGCCGTTGCCTTTCCCGTTCCCTAGTATTCTCTCGTTGTACGTACTCGGGGTCTTCGGCTCGCCGCCGTCGCTTCGTACGGCCATTTGTTGGGCGAACTATTGACTTCTTCATTTTTAGTGGACCAGTGTCGAGTAGTGGGATTTACCCAATTTCTGTGGCACATACCCGTTTACGATGATGTTAGTTTTCTGCGATCGATTCTCAGGAACGGTTTGCCAAACAGCTTCGCTGGTAAAATTCGTCCTGCAGCTGGACTGGGTTCTGGACCAGGACGAATTTTTCGGCAACTAAGAAGATCTCTTTCTTGGAAATCCGCGTGGATTTCCTTGTGGCTTCGTGCCACAAAAGGGTGGTTGTCTATTTTCTCTTTCTTAACCCTTCTGCCACCTCGCGGGACTCCGCAGAACTCATTTTGCGTTTTCCCACCTTGTTTATTTCGCGTCACAACATAAAAAACCGAGAAAACATTAGTTTATCAGCCCAAGATACCGACGCCCGTTAATCGAAAATAATGTCGCGTATACCCTCCTTAGGAGCCGCCGCGGTTGCTCAGTAGTTACAGCCACGGCGGTTGCATTTCGATGGAGACGAATTGCTGGAGGCCTGTGTACTGCGCGATGTCAGTGCACGTTAAAGTGGCATTAAACTGAAACAATAAATTACGAGGGTTATTCAAAAAGTAAGGGCTGTTTGGTCCCAAAAAAATAGATATTCGTGAGCAAAAAGTTTTTATTGGCTGGTTTAGTTGAGCACAACATTACTTCACTTTTCTGCATAATTAGCGTTAAATTCTAAGCACTTTTCGTACCGCTGCACCAGTTTCTTTAGTCCCGCTGCATAGAAGTTCGCCGCCTGGGAATTCTTTGCTGTTTGAGTTGGTCGGTAAGCATTTTTAGTACCCACCTTGTACACGCTGTGATGTCCGGGCTTTTCAGTCACAATTGCGCAAATTGTAGTGCGGCTAACAAGAGGAAAATCACCCGACAGACCACTAACACTCATTCGTCGATCTAATCGCAACTCCCGGTCCACTTGTTGAACAGTTTCATTGGTCCGGATTCTGGCCCTGCCACTCCGCTCTTCGTCGTGCACATTTGTGCGGCCTTTTGTGAAGTCTCGACACCATTTTCTGACCTTTCCTTCACTCATCACTTCATGTCCATAAACGAGGCATAACTCAACATAAATTTGAGAAGTTGACGATCCTTTTGCGAGCAAAAATCGAATTACAGCTCGCACTTCACAACAGGCGCGAGCAACGATTTTTACGGACATTGTCGTTTGCATTCTCCGACAAGAAGACGACTACCGAGTCAGAACAATAACTTCAGTATCTTCGCGAAGAATTAACAGATGGCGCTGCACGAATAAATCTTCATTCTGACGGGTAAATATTTAAATATTAGCAAACGGCCCTTACTTTTTGAATAGCCCTCGTACTTTAGAGTGGCAAATTGTACTCTGATAACCCTAGTGTCGTCAATTTCACTACCATAGGGTAAAAGATAGATAAGAAAATCAATGTAAAATGTTTCACTTTTCAATTTCCTGCCGAAATCTGCGATTGTGACGTCACGGACTTAAATCTGTGTTTTTTTTTTTTTCAAATTTTTGCCATACTGGCTCAATGAAGTTTCCTGAAACTTGGTATGTTAAGCCTGTGGCCCCCTCAGAGGACAATGTACTTCATTATTGCAGATTAAGAACTACGCACGACCTTGTAGACGCCGTCAAAATCTATGACGTCACGACGTTTGGTGCGGGAATTCCAAGATGGCGTCGCTATCCGCGTTCTGTTTTTGCCAGTTTTCTCGCTTACCAAGCGTCTTCTCGCGGCAAGCGGAGTGGTTTTGAAATCGTGAAAGAGTACCTTCCTAATAATGTAAAAATTGTTTTTTCCTCTTCAGTGTGCCTTTTAAGAACCCCGGGTGGCCTAAATTGCCCCGAGCCCTCCACTACGGCGTCTGTCATAGTCTGCAGTCGCTTCGGGGCGTTAAACTACACAAACCAGCCAGATGTTTGCGCGTGAGACCACAAACACGTAAACAGTGCCGCATTACAACCTTAAATGCCACGGTAAAACGTCAGTCGCCGCTTGCCTCGTCGTGAGCCTATGGGAAGACATGGGCAGCTTCGGCCGGACTGAAGTGTCTCCGTCAACGCCTTGGCACATCCGCTTAGTACATGACGTGAACCACTGCATGGTAAACTGCGGTGGCACTCGCAGCCGTTGAAGCCGCCCAAGACGTAATGCGCTGGCCGATCACCGTCATGCCGTGGTACGACCTGCACGTAGTGCACTGGTTGCCCATGTCGCGCCACTTTTCTGTGCGACAGTTGTAAGTGCTGTTTTGCTGGTGGCGCCATCTCCCATCCGCCGAAGACGAAGATGATGTCCTTTGGAATTGGAGGCCTCATCCACATCATGTGGACAGATACGTTTCGGCAACTTCGCCAACCGCCATGGATTTCCGGGTCGTCGACTGGTAGATTACATCCAACACCTTCAGGCAGTTTCCGCCGCCATTGATTGCTGTGTTGGTGATTACTTTCTCGAAGTCTGGGATGCTGCACCATGAAAGCCGCAATAGAGGCAGTCACTGCGCCAGGTAACCCTTCCTGGCGGCCACGTCGGCGTGGATCCACTTTAGGAGGGCGTTGAAGGTGTCCTCCACCTGGCGCGGTGCGTGCACTCGGTCGTCTTCGGGATGGTGTGCAACTCCTCCGGGGTCAGAGCTTCAAACTCGGTGTTTTCTTCACACCTGATCGAAGTTCCGAACAAGGTAGCAAAATGCTTTAGTAGTGACGTAGTCGTAGCTGCGCCTGGAGGCCAGGTGATAGCTTCCTATGCAGCTCTCCGGTTGAACGTTGCGCTCCAAACCTCCACACAATGACTGCGCAGCTGGCTTAACTTCAGCTTCTCGGAGAGGTCGAGCACATCAGCGACGTTGTGCGGGCCTACAAGGTCGTGCAGAGGAATGTGGTAGGCGATGTCCACAAGCAGCTGAATGAAATCGCTGCCCAGGTCTTCAACTACCAGCCGCATGGGCAGAAGCGTCTTGTCTTCGGGATTCACGCCCTACTTTGCGATAGCGAAGAGGGCGTGGCAGCCCGAATACCTGGCAGCCGTCACAAATCGATGTGCCCAGATCTCAGAACCGTCAAGTGCCCGGAAGGCAATGTCACAGAACTCGCGGTTTTTCCTCTGTTCCGAAGTCCTGGCATGCACCTGGCCGCTGCTCGCGATCACCCGGGCCTTCAGCCTACGGTCGGGGCAGTTCTCGTCCCACCATATCGGCGAAGCGTACGTAATCGCCGGGAGGATGACGCTGCGGTATATTTGACCTTTTGCTCTGGGCGCAGGCGTCCGCCCTGCAAACAGGCCAGGGTGTTGACGCACACCATCATTCACTCAGCCTTCTCCCTCAGTGCGTCGGCACCCTATTAAAAATTCAAACATCCTGTTGTCTGAGGGAATACGTAATTTGGGCATGATGGTGTCCGTCTGCTGGCACTGGCCTGCTGGCACCGGCCTGCTGGCACTGGCCTGCTGGCACCAGCCTACTGGCACCCGCCTACTGGCACCGGCCTGCTGGCACCGGCCTGCTGGCGCTGGCCTTCTGGCACTGGCCTGCTGGCACTAGCCTGCTGGTATTGGCTAATCTGCCTTTTTTGTTTTCCTGTGGTGCCCTCGGCCATTTTCGTGGGGTTTTGGTAGTGGCCGGGACAGACGGTATTGCCAGAATGAGAGCCTCCAAGGTCAAGGGCTGTTAAGTGACTTTTCCACGAGGGGAAAAGCGTATGCGCTATGGCATCGTGAAAGAGGTGAATTAGAACGGGCATATCCGCTCGAATGCTTTCTAGCCAAGAAATGGCCCCATAGGTTAGTTTACCAGCTGTGTGTCAACCTCAAAGCTCTCTTAATGGTTTCAAGCAGCAGCATATTTGTACATATCCATGAAAACGTTCAGTAATTGAAATATTATATTCACATTGTGTAAATTTCACATTTTCGCACATAAAGTGCCACTAATGTGGCAAATCTGCATGCATGTTTATGATTTTCCACGTAAAATAATAAGCGTTCAACTCGGAAAGGAATGCAACGCTGCATGCTTGTCCACCACTCCAATCGTGTCAAATTGTAGCTGCATGGTACTAGGCACGTACTTGAAACAAGGTTTCTTGAAAACAATGTTTGTCTGTCTGTTGTCGATCACATGAACCAAATTAAGTTTTGATGAGCTATATATTTCGCTAATGTAGTTGCAAGTGTGGGGTGGTTGCTACTGCCATAAAGACAGTGCAATACATACGTGAAACAGGTTTACCTGAACCATAAAGGGCAAAGAGAATAGCAGAGTATCTTGCACAAGAAAGGAACGTTTATTGGGCACCGTCTTTCTGCATGTCTCCAAGCTTATGTGTGAGGTGCTGCATCCTCTGCTGGCACAGCACCCATGTAGATTGAAGAGAGCTGCACGAAAAAAGGAGAATCATTAATACCCTTCAATTTCATTTATTATGTGCACGCTTTATGATTAACATAAAATGAAAGCATCACTATACATTAAACTCTTAGTAAACGGAAATCTCTTAAACAGAACTGCTGCTCAAATGGAACAACTGTCTCTGATATCATTGATTTCGTACCTCAATTCTGCACCCCTGTTCGTCTCTCAGTAAACGAAACTCCTGTTAAACAGAACATATTTTCCTGGTCCCTTCAGGTTCCGTTTAATGAGAGTCTACTGTAGTTCGCACTCTTTTAACACACCTCAATAAGCTAATTAGGCCTAAATGTACAAAATGCAAGCTCATGTTCTCTGCTTGTCACAGCCCTCCTGGCTTTTTTTTTTACAATTGCTCAAGCAGACATGGAACATGGGAAATAATTCAAATTTCAGTATTAATTGCTCTAATCACTACTAATTCAGTTGTTCGCATGCTAATTGATCATCAGCTTACCAAATCCTCAGGTTTCTCAAAATGCCATTTATGCCGTACACAACACATTAAACTGTTCATATACCCATCGCCCATAAGACTAAAGAATACGACTTTGCCATTGGGAACCTTCAACATATTTTTCATGCATTTTCAAAATAGCACCTACTACATAAATATTTTCCATATGAGCTGTGTGAGAGAACTACACAGCAGTATCTTTCACGAATTATGAACACATTTAAAGGGTCCTTAAACCGGCCAGAGGCCGAAAATTAGTTGTGGTAGGGAAGTTGTGCACGAGTCTATAACGAACACGTAGTCGTGAAAATTTTTCGGAATGGTGCCGTAATAGCAGAGTTTAACGCATATGATGATTGAAATGCGGCTACTGATCCTTTGCCTCTTTCCTTTGCTACCCTCCGCTCGTCGGCTGGTCTCCTCTCCCAAAGCCGCTTTGCCCTTCTCGCCGAACGCCCCTTCCTATCTCACGTGACATAATGTCATCATTGATGCGCTTTTCGAAACAGCATGCACTTCCGGTCGGTCGCCGCGACCGCGAATCCGTCAACTCCGTGCTTCTCGGCTAACCGCTGTTGTTGGCGTGCCGGTCTGTGCTTCTACGAATCGTGCCGGTATGAACCCTGTGTTGCGCGCGCGCCTTCAAAGGATCGTTAACATGGCAGAAAACCGGAGCCAAACTCCTGCAGCAGGTGTGGGTCGTAATGGTAGTCTTCGGCAGCGAAGTGGCACCCACAAACACGTTCTGTAGCGCTTTGATTGTGCCGTAACTCCGATGCACTCAAGCCAGGCATTTCGCAAGGTGACATCACAAGGTAACATGTGTTGCGTCTTTTCGTTTTTCCAGTCGACGCTTTTGCAACCAAGCACCGCACACTGATGCGTGAAAGCCATCGCAAAACACTGTCGGATTCAGTCCACGCAGCTCATCAGACCGCTAGGCATGACTGCTGGTACGCTAGCGATTTGGCAGTTGCATTATGGCCCGCTCACGCTAGCGGCACGGAAGCTCGCCGTTTGCCGTTCTCAGGCTGCTGTGCGCATACGCTTTCGTTTACGCACGTCAGCCGTTCCTTGCTGTTCAAAAAACAGGTCGAAGACCCATTTTCGCCCCGTTCTCTGGCAGCCGCAGAGTGACGTGGCCAATCAGGCATGGTTCTAACAGTCAATGGAACGTTTTAGTCTGTCTGGTATTAAAAAAAGCGTCGCACGTGTCCCCAAGGTGGCGCCAGCTATGGAGGATTAGAAACAACTAACAAAAGGGTAATCTATGTCCTCGAAGCATTCCGACGCGCCCATCTTGACTCGCTCAGCCTACAGCATCGATTATTTGAGTATGGCTCTCAAAAATGAGGCCGAATCGGCACGAATACTTTGCTGTCGAAGCTTAAGACATGAATCCAAAGCAAATGGAAGCATAAGTTAGGAGCTGACAAGCTACAGAGGACACTGCGACCACTTCATAGATTCGAGGTGAACAACGACCGCTTTTGGCAATGCGGCCATGTTTCTCGGAGGCGCGAATGCCTCGCTGGCGAAGCTTGCCGTGCATGTTGGACAGCTCTCGCGCGTCGGCGACAGCCGACGTTCAGCAGCACCACGCCGTTGCGGCAGGCTTGCCGCTAGCGTGAGCGGGCCATTACGGGCCGCAGTAACCGATTCGCAAGCGCGCACGCGCAGGCATCACTACGAAGGAACTGCAAAGCGCGGGCAGCTGCTTGCAGACTAACCGGAAGTCGTAGGTTCTTGTTCGACCAATCACAGCATTGCCTGCATAGGACATCACAGATTGAACACAACGTCACACACGTCACTAGGCAGACCGGAAGGGCCCGGAGAGAAGAAATTGTTTCTTGGAATTTGTGGCGCACCCGCGGCTTGTAGCGCTGCCAAGTGTGGCATCGTTGATCGTGACTGAATTCTGCACACGATGCGCGTTTACTCGAAATGTCGAAAAAATATTGGAGCTGGGTTTAAGGGCTCTTTAATGGAGTAAACGCAAAAGTATTCAAATTCAAATTCTTTATTTTTTCCTAATACACTTGGAATGGGTTCCAGGGCTAAAAGCTGCGGTCTGCAGCTTGACAGAGGCCCGGAAACCAAAAAACACAAGGCAGGGCTTGACATTACATCGAGGCACACGTGGCGCCCGTCCTTGGTGCACATACTAAATTTTGAACAGAAAACATGTCAGTAGCTAACATCGTTGAAGTAATATGGCATCAGCATAGTTAACAGCGAAATGTGTGAATAGCGAACAAAACGTTGAGCAGGATTGTTTTTAAATAGAAGACAGCAACGTTACAGTAATAAATATAGGACTAAATGTGATACTGATTAGTCACAATAACCAGTTTAGAAGTCAGTCATGGCGTAAACCAACAATTTCAATGCTGCTTGTGTATAGAAAAGGTACTATCAAAACAATGCAAGGTTGAGTCATGTTGGACCAGTCGGAAAAATGTTAGATATACCATTTTGTTCACTACACTTCTGAGGTTTAGGGCTCACAGATAGATGATGAATGTTCAACAATGTGACCTAAAGGACAGCCAACTGCATAAATAACTGCCTCTAAATTTATGCCAGCGAATATTGTCACGTGGTTGTGACGGTGAAGAAGGCTGCAGCAAGACTGGGAAATATGCAATTATTTATTGGGCGAACTTGTGCCCGGAAAATGAAAACTCAAGGTACCATGTACGCTGCTAGCGGCGAGAACAGTCGGCGGCAGTCAGGTAATCTGATGAGCGGTAAGACACGTTGGCATTTATAGATGTGGCATCGAAGATTCAAGCCTTTTTTTTCGTGGTCAAGTGAGTTCCAGAATAAACTCAACTGTTCATGTTGAGCGCTCAAGCTTATCAGGACAATCTAAAATAATCGGGAATGTTTGACATGCCAGCGTGGCACACGCAAGGCAGTGTTCACGTGTGTAACGTGTCGGTTACATGAAAATACAAGAAGCAAGCGTGGCATTACCCACCTCTGAAAAAGCATCGTCCCAATGCTTAAAAACGAACACGAAGCAAAAAAAAAGTATGCATGCGCAAAGAAAGGACAATAATAAAGAAAGCAAAAAGCAGAGTCCTCAGGTTTGAACTTCAGGTCATGCACAGCGCCACTGCGAGTTGTCTGCTGCGACCTCATAGCCCAGAGCGCTGAGATGTCGAAGCACCTTGTAGGCCCCGAAGTATTGCTGAAAAAGTTTCTCACCGAGTCCACATCGCTGCATCGCCATCTACACCCAAACACAATTGCTGGGCTGGCATTCTACATGGCGTCATCGAACGTAACAATGGCTGTCGGTCAGTTGCTGTCACTTGATGCACGAAGGGAGAGTTGTCTGGTTTCTTCGGTGCTTCGAAGGTAGACAGCGATATCAAGGTTTTTTCTTCATCAGTGACATTGGGTACCATGGTGTCGAGCGTTGTAGCAGGGCTTCTTCCGTAAACCAGCTCGAAAGATGCCATCTGTGTGGCTTCTTGTATTTCCGTGTTGTAGGCGAAAGTTACATACAGAAGGATAGCATTCCAATTCTTGTGTTCGTGGTGGACGTACATCGCCAACATATCAGTGATGCTTTTATTCAGACACTCGGTGAGGCCATATGTCTGCGGGTGGAAGGCAGTTCTCCTTCAGTGAGCTGTGTGGCTCATAAAATATATCTTGCCCTTAGGGATCACTCGGGCTCAGACTCACCAAATTTTTCCTCAGCCCAACTCACTCGGACTCAAACTCACCAGCATATTACTCAGCAGGATTCACTTAGACTCTGACTCATGGCTTGATGTGAGCCTGAGTGAGGAGACTCGTAAGTCCGTTCGCATAAAATGAGCTTTTTTGACATTACTTCGATGGGACGAGTGGCAATGCCGCAAAGGTGTCCGAATTTTCAGTGTCCAAATAAATGGTCGGCGACTGTCCATCTAATTTTCTTATAACAATAAAGTGGCTGTGGTCTTAGATGTCAGCTACTTGCTGTTCAAGCAGTGCGGCAACCACGGAGATTAAAGCCGCATAGAAGGCACCATTGGCGTGCCCCATTGTACTGTTCAAATCGTTTGTTCTTAAACAACGCATTAAACCCACAGAACTGAGGCAATAAATAAAAAAGGGCACCACAACGGTTCATTCTAACGTTGTAGCACCCACAATATCAGTTACAGAAGCGAGAGTACCACTTCGTTATCATCATCAGTTTCCATGTGAGACGTCACCGCAGTCCAGCAGTAGTTGCAGCTTCCTGCTTCCGGTTGCCATTAACGTTTTGTATGTGTCTGTGTATAGGTGGTAACCTTGCGGCGCATTTGTTGTTTATGTGTTTCCGCAAAGCCTCGTGATGCCGTAGAGGTATGGTAGCCACTACAGTAGAGGCAACGCCAACGATGTACTTCAAGAAGTTTACAACACCACGTAAAAGTTACTCTGAGGCCAACAATGGCAACCCAGCGATGCTCCCAACAAAGGCGGAAGAACTTTTGACATTGTACCGGAGGATGTGGCTTCGAATCCAGTGGAATAAATAGTGGTTTTCTGCGCCTTAAGACAGCATTATATACAAGTTTTAGACTGCTGCTTACAGATATTCAGTGCTGTGTGTGACTATGCATTTCGCAATGAATGTACTCTGCATACGTCGTTGTGTTATATCATGCTGATAGATGCGTCTTAAATGAACGTGCATGTTATATCTCATTCTTTCCTACAAAAGTCGCGAAAAGAAGGGGGTGCATCTCTACACAGAGGTGAGACTTATACTCCAGAAAATATGGTACTTGCCTTTACTTGCCCAACGCCTGCATGCCGGCCATGGACATGCCAAACAGGTGGCTGGTCCGCCAGGTATCAGCTCATGCTCCCGTCACCACTCTGCTTTGGAAGAACTGGTTTCCCGCTCCTCCACGTGGAAAGCATCTGATATAGGCCAGAAGTCAATGCTTTGTGAGCAGAAATTTTCACACCAAGCACAAAGAGTGAAATTTATTGCCGATGAGACAGTTGGGTGGACAGAAATTACAAAGGAAAAAAATTAAACAGCCCTTTTTCGACATGTTCAATGCCTGTATATTTACCGCCACACGCACACACACACATTGAAATTTGAACCCCTTTATAAGAGACCTGCACAGTCTTTTATTGAGGTGTCTTACTGAGGCATCGTCTTTTATATGAGGTGTCTCTTTGAGCAGTGTACCACGTTTGCATTTCCTTATCAACCTCTATTTTAATGCAGGCACACTGGTGCCCCTTACACTCAGTTGTCTGTTACATCAGTGTCTCTTATAAAAGGGTTTGACTGTGTGTATGCATGTGTGTATATAAATATATTATATATACATATATCTAACACACACTGACTTTTATATTTATGCTGTAAAAACAATTCAGCTGCAAATGCACTCTGCCTGAAAAGGTAATTTAGTCTGGATGATGAGAAAGGAGCTCAAAATCATGCAAAAACCCAAATTCACAAAGGAGTCTATCTTTTGTGCCACCATTCTGTTATGTTCCAAAGCTCAAAGTTTTGCCTTGCTATTACCACCTTTCTCACATACAATGGCTGCGTTAAGAGGCAGGAAAGAAGAAAAAGACAGGTCTGCCGAATTTCATGGTGTTTGCTGAGCTCTGATTAGATGATGCTGCAGCAATATGTACACCAACACTTTGGTGGCAACCGATGCCACTAGTTGAGAGCTCTCCAGTAGGCCTGCTCTGAAAACATTGGTGATTCATTGTTGGATAAATTTGCTACCATAAACAGTGTCGAATTGACACTGATTCTAAAAAGTTCAAAAATAGGACTGTGCAGCAGCATAAAAAGAGCTAAGCGTAACGTTTATTTGTCCACGTGCAGTGATAAACATGTTGCAACGCTCAGATGATCTGGCAGATAGTGCTGAGGCGAAAAAGCTAAATACATTCTGCAAATATGCACTGCGACAGCAATTTAGCAATGCAATGCAAACCGATGTCATTGCTTCATATGCTACATGCGGCTACACAAAAACTGTACAGGTGAGAGCAGTGACGGTGCACCTGCGCTCGTTCACGCACCTCTCTGTGTGGCCAGTTTCCTTGCTACAAAAACACGTAATCTCACTGTCAGAAGAATCACATGAGACTGTTAGAGATATAACATGTAAAAGAATCATGCTCGAACCCATACTAAATAACCGTTAATGCCTATCAATTCATGGTAAAGCAGCACAAAAAAAGGCGCTACTGCATTGATTTCTGCAGTGGCTGTTTCACGAAGCAGACAAATGTGTCAATATAATGACTGCCATCGCGCGACGGGAAGTTCCGAGTGCGATTATTACACAGAAAAAAATCATTTAAGAGAAAGACTTCATTATTGTGAGAGTTATGTGAGAAAATACGACATGTGCAAAATGTTGATAACACTGCAGCTCAGAATGAAAAGCTATAACACTGACCTATTGTAGCCTGCGATCTAAGACACCAAAATGCTGTGAGCCCTATGTGCCGCACAAGAAGAAACATTTGAAGTAGCTGCTGTGAAAGCTTACCGTATTTACTCGAATCTAACGCGCACCATTTTTCCGGGAAAACGAGTCCAAAAGTCGCATGCAAGTTAGAATCGAGTACCGAAAAAAAAAGAAGCTCGGTTATCCTATTGCCATCGACATTTCAAAAGGGCCGCCTCCTACGCGCCTTGGCTACCTTGGCCTTGGCCATTTCTGCCATTTTTTCAGTTCGTACGTGTGCTGAGGAGATTGTCATCCCGTTCTGCGTTCGCATCGACGGCATGGAAGTGTCGACTCCAAATACTCGACTAGTGCACCACGATGCCGCATTTAAAAGAATAGTTATTACATGTGCAGAGAGACGGACGGGAATCGGGCCGCATCGCGGTCGTTCGGAGTTCCCGAAACGTGCTTGCGAGACTGGCGCAAACAGAAGCAGATTTTTTACTGCAAAGCTTCACGAAAAAGTTTCTGTGGACAAAAGCAGGGCCGGTTTCCCGAAATCGAAGAGTGTTGACAGCGACAAGGAGTTGTCCGACAGCGACGAGGACTGATCCATTACGCGACTCGTATAGCCGCCGTAGTGGTGAAAGTTTTAGCGGCAAGGCCCGCTTTTTGACTGTGTTTTACTCTTTTGAAGTTTTAGTTCTTTAAAACCCAAATACTTGTTGTTCTGAATGTGCGAAGTTTGACTCCTACGGACTTTTTTTGTTCTTTTCTCTCACGAAAAATGGGTGCGCGTTACAATCGATGTATTACTTTTTTTTTTTTGGTCGCGGAAAACGGGTGCGCGTTACAATCGAGGGCGCGGTAGAATCGAGTAAATACGGTATGTTAATTTTTGATATTTTTGGCTAGTACCTGCCATAAAACTAACTGACTTGCATTGTCCGAAATCGCTAAAGTGGAAGTGAGCCGTCATGTCCATCAGATTAGGCTGCCACATCCATCAACGATCACTGGTCTGTTTCCTCCCGACTGACCTTTAGACAAAATGACACCAGATGCACACTGAAATGGAGTAATTATCTTGAGTTTTGCACATGAACAAATGAAGCAAAGAATGCAGTGCTAATGCAGAGGGCAACATTCTCGCAAAACATTGCTAGGAACATGACTACCGCATTAAAGGAGTCCTGACACAAAAATTTTCGCCCCGCGTTATTTTGCTGCAATGTGTTGCTGGGGGCCTGTTAGTCATAACACGGCACATCGTTTGCTGCAGCGCGCGACAGATAATTAATTACAAGCTCCTCATTACCGACACAGCCTCAGTTTCGGTTTGACAGAGCTCCAAAAACGGCAAGCCGCCGGGTACAACTATCACCACCTAGCGAGTGAAATGCTCGATCACGTGAGCACACAGAACAGTGACGCATTTCCGCGCGGTCTGTCGTTGTCGGGCTCATCGTCGTCTGATGGCGACGATTTTCTTGCGGCGGGGATCGAAGGAATTTTCGACGTGGCGAATCACTTCAGGTTTGACCAGCTGGCGAGGAGCGATTCGTCGGGAACCGCGTGAAAACAGAAATGGCGGTTACGACGTCATCGTAACTTGTACCGGCTACAACGGTTACGTAGGGGAAGTAGGGGGGTCACCTCGGGTCACCTACGAGGGTGTCAATGCACTAGGTGTGGCCCATAATGCTGGATCGCGCTCGCGAACTTCAAAAATTCATACAAAATACCTTCCAAGCTTTATTCACTGTCGATATTTTGCAGATGGTACACGCACGTACACGGGAATCGATCCAGCAGGCTATCTCGGCCGCGAAATTTTGTGTCAGTACCCCTTTAACTTTAACAATGCCTGTGTGAATGACATTGAAACTGATCCCATGAAGAGGTTCTGGTTAGAATCACAGCACATACAATCCAGGCTGGGAAACATTAGGAGGTCCGAGGGAATGCTTCCCGAGCATGTACGTGCATGGCCTTTGAGAGCACTGGTGAAAGGGGAAACACAGTTACATTGACCATAATGGTAGAAAGGACACTGCTAAAACTGCATGTATCTCAAGGAATTACAGATACAGACGTGACTTCAATTTCTCTGCCGATTTTACATTAGAATCCACCCAGACTGCTTTGTGCTTAGTGGTTGCTGCGTGCTCTGTCAGTGCATTTGATGCCGCTCCTTTCTTGCCGCAACTGCTGTTAAAGTTGGCTATCTCTCCTATGTAGATACACTCTCCTAGTCCACTGAGGATATATAAAGGATGCCAGGAAAGTTTTATTTTGGCAGCTTGTCCTTATCAGTTACGAGGGCCTGCCACAGTTCGCTCACGGCAGCTTCAGCAACCTTGATGTTACATTTACACAGCACGTGTAATACGTTGCACTTGAGGAAAGGGAGCACATCTCTCCTGTCAAACAGTGGAAGGCTTAGATTGGACAAACGGTGCTCCAGAACATTCATAAACTCTGGAGGGTAACCTCTCATTAGAAGGTTCTGCCTGCATGTTGGAAGTCTGGTGTTCAGATTTTCTGCAAATGCTAGTTGTCCCAACTGGAAGGCAAGTACTTTCCATTGGGGAGGGTCAGGATGTACGCACTCAAAGTCCAGACAGTTAGTTGAGTTAGGATCGTTGAGCACTACCAGGCCGTGAGCGGCGGCAAACGGGACCACACGGGAACCTCGCGCGTCGGTTTGTTGCTGTCCCCAAGCGCTGTCCTTTGTGTTAAAATCGCCTGCCACGATGATGTTGCGCGTACGAGACGCCCTCATCGCGTCTTCGATGGAGACGAGTATCGGCTCCATGGGCTTGTGGGGCGGGGCATAAATCGATATTAGCGTGAAGTCCTGGTCCCGTGCCTCGCAATACACGGCCACGACCGTGGGGGTGACAAGCAGAGGGCACAGATCGAAAGGCGCCCTCGCTACCAGCAAGGCCGCCGCGGGATCGTTATCGGCAGCGATATACTGAAAGCGCGGCGGAGGCTTGGGCAATTTCTTGCCCGGCGTATACGGGTCAGAGACTAGCGCTAGCGTAATGCCACCCTCTCTCATGGCGTCCGTGAGGTTTGCCGATGCAAGCCGCGCGTGGTCGAGATTTATCTGCAAGAACCTGATGGCCGTGTGGACTGAGCCATCGGCAGGAAGGTCACCCTCGTCCACGTCCCTCGCCTCGCCCCGAGAAGGTCCGGGTGCGTCCAAACGCTCGCCCCCATCTCCGGCCGTCCCCCTATCTCTCGCAGGTGTCGCGTCCATGTCCTTCTCCTCCTCGCACTCGGCCTCCCGCCTTATTTTACTGGCGGGGGCCGTAATCCGTGCGCGCTCGAATGCGCGCCGCCCTCTCCACTAAGATCGGTCACGCAGGAAACCCCGCCGGGTGAACCTCCGCCGGCCTACGCACGCGCTGGCATTCCGCGCAGCAGACCACCGGGTCGCCCATCATCACACTGCACGCGAGTGCCAGGTGGTTGCCCCCGCACTTCATACACGTGGCTTTCGTAGGGTCCGTTTTGTGTGGGCAAGAATTACGGCCGTGGCCGTACGCGGCGCAGAAGGTGCAGGTCGGCACGTGGAGGTCTTCCGTCACGCGCACCGCGGTCCACCCCAGCGTGACCCGCTGCCGTTCGATAAGCTTTTGAAAGCTTTCGGGGTCCACCTCCGCTACAAACGCGTTCGTGCCCGACCTCTCCCTAAAGACCATTCTGACCGCGCACTGATCTTCGTTTATCTGTAGCCCTGCGTTTCGTTCGTATAATAGCGCGAAAAATCGATCGTGGCTAACGTCAGGATCGACTCCCGAAAACCGCACGTGCGGCTTACGCTTTTCGGGGACGCGGACGGCGATGGATGCGCGCGTGACCGAATTTTCCTGAATGGCCCTCACCATATTGTGTACTGTGTACGAGGTGTTGGTAAAAACGGTCAGGCCGTACCTCGTGTGGCGGAGGGTCACGTCCGCGATGCCGTTGGACGCCGGGTCGATGTTGGTCTTCAGGAGACGTAGGACATCCTGCGCAGGCGTCGTGGCCGGTGCGGCAGGCGTGAGGAACGCCACGTGCTGGTGCTCCTAGCGTCGGGGTCGGGGCGTCGGGGTCGATGTTCTGCGCTCCGTGAGAAGGAAGCGCACCGCAGTGCACACCGGTCAGCGCCGCCGCGTACGAAGGTACGCCTGGCGGCATCGCAGAAGGCGCTCCGGGCACGCCTGAGCAGCACGGGCCGGCGACGCGTCCAGGGATCGCGCCAGAACCGGAGGACGCCCCCGGGTCTGTCCGCTGCATCGCGGCCATCTCCCGCCTGGCCTCTATGAGCTGTCCTCGGAGTGCCAGGGCGGCACCGCGCTCCGACGCCGCCTCCACGCGTAGGTCGGCACACGAGGCCACCAGCTCGAACACCCTGGACATAATGAAATTCCGGGCAGAGACGGGCACCTTGTTTGACGACTCCGACATGTAGCGCGAGAGCTCGTCCTCGCTCTCTCGCGCCCGCCTCTGTACTCGGCTTCCGATGTCTGTTGCGAGTCCCGGGACCACCGCCGTCGCGTCAGAGACCGATGAGGCGGCGTCATCTTCTTCACCAGGGTCACCGGGGTCGTTGCGTGATGATGCAGCTGCACGCGCCGGGTCCGCGTCGTCTGCCAGCGACTGCAGACGTCCCAGGACGTCGTCCCCCTCGAGGGAGAACTCGTCAGGGTCGGCAGGCGTCGATGCCGGCACCGGGGACGGCGTTACCGACCAGGACACTGCGTGTATTTGCCTCCTGGTCGTCATAGTGGGTCGGACCCTCGAGGCCGGCGCATACCCCTGGGCGATGCCGGGCTAAACTCGAAATCGGCCAAAAATGCCGAAAAGGCGCCCCAAGGCTCCCTCCGACGCGTCCTCGGGAGTCCTGGAACCTTTAGGGACCAGGTCCCGCAAGACCTGCACGATAAAATCGAGAAAAACGCACCTTTCTGTGAAAAGCAGCCGGAGACGAAGCAGCGAGCGACCGACCATAAGCACGAGCGCTCGTGTTTATGATCCTTAAGATGCACGTCGCGAGCCTCTCTAATGTGTTGGCGATACGCCGACAGTGCCGTCGTGTATTCGCGCCGGAAAATCGCGCGCATTTGCAAATCGCGCGCCGGCGGTGAAAGCGGCGGCGTTTAGCTGTGACTGCGAGCCGTTCTATGTTGAGGTCGGGCGTGAACCACGGCACTGCATGGCTGAAAGAAGTGCCGCCCCAATCCAAACTTCATTCCCACCTCTTATGAAATAAAGCCAAAAATAATATCGTGGGAAAACCTGTACCTGCAAAGGATACCAGGTTTAAAGCCAATTGAAAATAATGAATAGGGGTTTTAAAGATACCCAAAGCGCTCAATTTTGTGGAAAAGCCAATTGGAAAAATAAAAGTGGGGCAAACGGTAACGCGTGTGGGCCCTGGGAGCTTTGGGACGACGAGCACAGAAACCAGGCAGGGTGTTTATTGGGTAGAAATGAGAAAAGACACAGCGGGGACGTGCCCCTAATGAAAATGACATGACAGGAAAGGAAAAAGGAAGAAAAGGGACAGAAGAGAAAGATCAGGACATGGAAAGCGAGAGTAAAAGAAAAGTTGGCATTCAGGAAGATCAGGGAGGAAAGTTAGGAAGAAAGAAAGAAAGTGCGGAATAGGGGCGAGAAGAGGAATCGAAACGTAAAATGTTCTTATATACAAAGCAGCAGTTGCATAATGTCCCATAGCATGAAGTTGTCCGGCCAGCCGTGCGAGGAGTCGAAGTCACGAGGGTGGTCTCCCAGGAGAGGAACGGGTGGATGACAGTCCGGGACGGTTGCAAGAAGTCGTCGCAGGCATAAGAATGTGTCCTCGTAGTTAGGGTGTACGCCGAGGTCAGCAGGGCGAAAAGGAGAACGGGCAGGTGGCGTCACGGTCTTTACAGTATACATTGCTAGAGGCCTGCCGGCGGAGAGTATGGCCGGAACAGAGTCAACCGAGGTCGGGGACCTCAACAGTTTATGGCCCACGGGGCAACTCTGTTCCCACATGTCCCAGCCGTGCAGGCGTGTGTCATGTACGTCTGCAGATCTGATCCGAGAGGCGTGATGGCATGGTTGGTGGCGGAATTCCTGATACGTCCGAGGTGATTCAATGGGATCATGTAAGAGTATCGTGAGGAACCGCACCGGTAAGCTGTGCCGAAGTCGGGTGACATGTATCGGACGGTACTTCTACCCCCGAATAGGCGTATCACAGTGCCTATATGTCACAAATGTGCGCGCTCACGGTTTGAATAGACCGATCCCACCAGACCATCTGCGCATGCGCGAGTTTCCGACAGTGGCACTGTCGCCATCTTAGTTGTAGTTCTCGGAGCGCTGCTGGTGCGGCTGCTTGCTGCGTGTTTCAGGTATATTGGCGTTTTGCACCAATCCTCGACACGCAAGACGATCGAACGCGGTGGAAAACTGTGTCCGCACCTCCAACGTATGTTATTTTATTTCGGATTAACTGCATCCTAGCGCTAAAAGAAAAAAAAGAACAGTTGATAGTGCCTACGTGTGACGAGGTGGTCTCGTCGGGTTGATGAGCTTGCCTCGTTTTGCTGAATAAATATTAGTAATAAAAAATGAGAAATCACGTTCCCGTCGTCATGAGAGCAAATATCTTCTTCAGTGAACGCAAGCGACACAAGCTAAAGTATCCGGAAAATAACTTGCCCAAACTGCGCAGAGCTCTCCGCTATACGACAACAGGAGAAAAAAAAAAAGCCGATAGGGACCAAAAAAAGAAGCTTATTGCGCTTTTTTTTTTGTCGAAGCGACACTTTCCATGTAGACTGTGTTGTCAACGCAGGACTTCGATCACCGTAATAAGTTAAATGTGAATGAAGATAAAACGGTCGCCGTGAAGCAGGTTAGAGGCGCGTCCGCTGAACAGTGACTGGCCGCTCATGCCGTTTGGCAAAGGTTAACATCACGAAAATCTCGTAAATGGCATAATATTTCCTGCTGTACAAGAGATGGATGAGTCAGTAAGAGATTTTGGCGGCACACGCAATGCGGCGGATAAGTAGCAGCTCGCTCCGGCTGGCGGCGGCAGCCTCAGCCGGTGGCTCGGCGCCGGTATCGTCGCTAGGCCTACCGCTTCGAAACGGCAGTGTACGGTTAATAGCCTACGCTCATAAAGAAGTCCAGCTTTGCTACCGCTGTTGCCCGCTTTACGATGCGTTCACAATAATATTGCATATTGAAAGGAACAGGGAAATCCCGGCGGCGGAGTTGGCTGCGATACCGGCACGGCCGAGTTTTCGCTGTGCGCTCCACGGCGCGAGCTGTGCACAGCATGCAGTTATAATCTTGACTTGTATCACAGGTCTCGTTCATGCTAGATGCTTGACAGTCGTCATCGCATTGGTGAGAAGTCGGTTTAGGTCTCCCTATATATTAAAGCGATATCTGTTGAGCCCGGAAAGGACGTTGTATCCAACCTGTCGCCGCTGGCGGTGATTGGCCCGGCAAGGGGATCCAGCTCGTGTTATATGAACTTTTGCTGTCGCTGATCGGTCCATCGTTCGCGCAGCAAGGTTGCTATGACGCAATAGGGCACTGCTAAACCATGATGCATCGTGCACAGGGAGTTCACGAACACGTTGAACAAGAAAGTGCGCGGTAGTTGCCTCTCTGTCCGACTTCGTTGACTGTCGCACACATTCCTGTTGGAGCTTGAAATCCTTTGAGAACACGCAAAATCCGAGTCATTTTGCTTCAGGCTCGTGTTGTAGCATTCCAGTACACAGCATGTCAACCCAGCCATCGCAATTCCTCCAAATAAGGCCGCTAAAGCTCGTTAATGCAGCTCGCCAATGCACCAGCTGTAGGCAGCTGAACGTACCGAGTACTACAAGTACCGGCATGCACTGCGGCAGCGGTGGCGTAGTGAAACTCGCGGTGAGATCGGTCTATTGGTTTTGCTTTTTCGGTAGCCGATTCGTCACTTTTACAATTCTTTTTGCCGTGTAACATGCACAAACGACGATATATCATACGTTCGCTAATTTCTTACCACCGCAGGCCTGGAGCACTTGAAACTGGACGTGATGCTCATGCACGGCGAGCTCTCGGCGGTTAAGCTGGAGACTGCCTGGTGCGTCGTGGTCCCCGTTACATTGGCCGTGAGTGACGCTGGTTGCGATGGCCGTATAAAACTATACCGTGTCATGTAACGGCTGCTTTGTAAGGTGCCTACTATCTACTACGTGTGGCAGCTCCGTCCACGTTAGTGTTTTAGCAGTGACGGTTTAGGGTAAGTGCGGAAATACCAGGGGCGTAGCCAGGGGGGGGGTTCAAACCCCCCCCGAAATTTTTCAGTTTTGCTTGCGTATATATACACGCGCACATACAAACGCACGCACGAACATACATAAAGTATGGTTGAACCCCCCCCCCCCCCCGAAAAAAATTTCTGGCTACGCCCCTGGGAAATACCATCGTGGCCGGCACGAAGCTCTTTTTAGACGTTTTATCCGCGCTAGTGGCTCATTGCGTATGCTAGGGTGATAAGATGATCGAAGTGGTTAATATAGTTCTTGATGACTAAAAAAAAAAAAAACTTCGTGCTTGCCACGACGGCACGGTACCGTTCTTACCGTACTTACCTCACGTAGTAATGTTATGCCAAGAAATCAGAAGTGATAACTAGTGCACAGGGTGAATCAGGTGCGAATGAAGGTCAAATAAAACGAAGTAAACGTGAATCAGAACCAACTGAGAACATGTAACTTGTTGAGTGTCTCGTTAAAGCATATAGGTCACTTATATATAGGCCACTTACGTAGCCAGAGGAGGTGGGTGGTCAAACTCCCTAAATTTTGCATGTGCATACACACACACACACACACACACGCGCGCGCGCGCGCACGCACACACGCACGCACGCACGCTAGAGCGTACACAAAGTATGTTTGAACCCCCCGCCCACCCCCGCAAAAAAGTTTTCTGGCTACGCCCCTGGTCTGAGCTCTTCTCTGTGTTATCTGAAAGCTGTAAATCGGCCGCTAACAGTGCAAGGTTGCATGACCAACTTGGTTGCTTCAGTCGACGGGGGCGATTCTTCAGCTACACTGCGATTGTAGTCACGAAGCCCACGAAGCTGCTGAGCCAATCAATAGGCTCGGTAGTGGTACGTCGGAAAACGATCAAGGGCTATTCTGATGGCTGCATGAATGTGCGAACAAGTAGGGTCAGTAGACGATGGTGCGAACAGGCAGGACAAGCACGAACCAACGACAACCATGCGGTAGTAATCGCGAGACTACAGTGCATATAAGAATAGGCTTTCATCTGTGCTCTCTAGTACTACACCGTACGCGAGACATTTCGGTGTGGCGACCTGACGTCGCGCTGTCATCGCGTTCACTCGCCGACGGTAACACGTTGGCTGGCGTTGGCTGCAGGTGACCCTGCTGACGAGCCTGCTGTCCGGCTGCAGCTCCCTTCGACTGGGTCCCATCCAGTTCCCGGTGCACGTGTGCTACGTCGGCTGGAGCCTCGTCATCGTCGGCGCACTGCAGGTGCCCTTGTGGGCGGTGCTGGAGGCCATACGAAACCAAGCCGTGAGTACTATGCCCTAAACGGGACGGCGTCGCTCGATTAGATAGGCAACAGCTTGCCGAAAGCTTTCTTATGAAGGCGACACAGTGCTGGACAGGGGGTTTGCCAGAAATATTTTCTAGGAGTAGAGTCCGATCCCCCCCCCCGCCCCTAAGCTTATGTATGTTCGTGTGTGTGCGCGCATATTTACACATAAACTTGTAAAAACTTAGGGTTGGGGGCTGTTAACCTCTCAAAACTCTCTGGCTACGCCACTGGTGCTGGGTATACCGACTGCCGCATCATAATATATAAGGTTCGAAGGGAAGTGACGTAATCGATAACATTTCATAATCGCTCAATTACTTTCTAGGGGCATACTTTCTCATTGTAATCAATACATATTTGAATGAAGTGATTGTACGCCTGTTGATTTTTTTACTCCGACGAGTGCAAGTTTGTAAACGACCGATTGTATACGCTAATGAGAAGCACCAAGAGGTACTACATATAAAGAAGTATGGATACAGTTGCAAAATCCTCGCACAATGGTTTTTTCTCATTTCGTTTTACTTAATTCACGAGCAGCTTTTGCCAGTGTATTAATCGCCTAACGTAATGATGGCTATGCTTCACACTCGTTTTACCTAAAATTTGACAAAATTCGCACCCCACTTTCTGCAAGCGTTTCCCGAGCTAGCGCCTTTTATTGCAACGGCAGTAACACGGAAATTCCAAGGAAAAATTCGCCGTTGTCGTCGCCGTCGCCGTCTCCGTGATGTTTGCATAAAGTTCAAGTGCGATAAGATCCTATCGTGCCCCGCGCGCGGTTGTGAGCTCAAGTTGTGTATTTGCAATTACGGGGAATAGTGTGATCACTGCTGCCAAACTACTTTTAGCACGAATGGTGAAATGGCGGAATTTTCGCAATAATTTGAAGAAAAAGAAAGCGTCATAACTTAGTCTATCCTCCGTTCCAGGGCCTCTCCCGTACAGAGTACACGTTCGCTCAGATGAAGTAGTCCGTACGTAGTAATATTAAGGGCAAGCAATGTGTAGACTATGGCACATATTTCGGCAGAAACCTGCTTCATTTGCTATAAATGGCTCTGTCTACACCTAAAGAAGTAGCGATTTTAAACCACATCAAAGAAACGTCCTACATGTAGGACACTGGGCATATATGGGTTAAGTAGACCCTTTGAACGTCTCATGCTTTTGTCTTTGTATGTCTTTTTAGAAGGTGTGCAGACATTGGCGAAGCACGCGTACGCGTATATCTAATGCAATACGCGCACCAACGAGGCTGCGCACTTTTCTGATGCTGTTGCTAATGGTGATGACGAATGATGGCTACAGGCCCTTTGTAATTGGTGGGAAAACGTTGCACCACCCGCTCGTTACGCAATTCAAGCGATGTGACCTTGTCCCATACTTTTACGCAGTATATAGGACCTGTCCCATCATTGTTTAAATATCAGTGTTATAGCCACGCAAGTTTTTGACGAAAATATACTGCATACTGGACGGGGGGGGGGGGGGTCTGCGATAAAACCTTCCTTCCCCGTCCCCTCAAAGGAACACTAAAGAGCAAAACGATTTTTCTCGCATTAGTAAGGTAGTCTTCCATCATACCAAAAATCACCACGCTTTCTGCGCGAAGGCGCTTAATAAGCGAGAAAACGCGCAAAAAGAAAATACAGGTGGCAACGCCACCTTGGAATTCCCGCACCATTTGTCGTGACGTCACATATCTTTGACGGCGCCTGCTTGGGCCTACGTAGTTCCTAATCGGTTAAATCGAAGTACTGTCCTCTGAGGGGGCCAGAGACTTGACATAACGAGTTTGTGGAAATTTCGTCGAGCCAGTGGCACCAAAATACGTTAAATGCTCTTTGAAGTCTTTTACGTCACGGATTACAAAGTTCGGCGCGAAATTTAAAAATGAAACTTTGAACTTGGTTTTCTCCTCTAATGATAAACCTATGGTGGTGAAATAAACTACACAAGAGTTCTCCGAGCACACTTTATCAATCTAAACCAATTCATTGTTTCTCTTTAGTGTCCCTTTAAACGGTATTTACACGAGGGAGAAATCCGCGCGGGATAAAGGCCGAGCTTAGTGACGTCAGCTGACGGGGAGAATGCCCCTCAAAAGTTCCCCTTTCACACGGACGAGGCGGATGAAGAGGGAGACCAGACTACTCTGGTGGCGTCAAAAAAAAAAAAAAAAAAAAACGACGCTGAGTATTTCACGTGCTTTTGCTGTCGCAAGCCCGAACTGAAAAAAGTGCAATTTTTCGCGAGGTCATTGATGGCGACATTTCCCCCCCCTCCGCTGCAGAAATTGTGCACAGCCTTTCGGATCAGTCAACTTTGGTTCTAATCTGTGAGATTTTGGCCCTGCAGTCGAGTAATAAGAAATGAAGGGTCTTCGATGTTGGTCGCCTTTGTGTTAACGAAGTGCAGTTATCATAGTTTTTTTTTTTCTCACGAGAACGGAAGAGATGTCGCCTGTTGATGCTTGACAGAGCTAGATCTCTAAAATTACTTATATGGAGCCGGAGCCTTCTGCGTGAGAACTATGTAGTGTGCGAGAGCAAGCGACGCTCCACCAAACATCTAGAAAGTTCGTTCGAACGTATTGTTTACTGGTTTTCATCGTTAATATACTACTACTAACATACGCTATGCTTCTTTTTTTTCGTTAAGTCATTATTTCGAGAAAACCGACGACGTCGGGTTAAACGGGCTCAACAAAACTGGCAATGTCAAAATTCTCATAAAAATCACCTCATTAAAAAAAATAAAGTTAATATCAGTGACCGGTACATGGGCCATAGTGGAGGTAGCGCTCTGCCATCCGGTTGAAAATCATCTCTCACGCAGCACTCAATTTCAGCAGGCCTCGGACGCATGTTCTCAGACGATCGAAAAGAAAAAGAAAAGCGGCATCCTCGCTAAGTTTGGTCATCGCGGCTGCCGTGGCTGCGGCCAACAAACTCGCAAAGCGATTGCAATACGGTTGCTGCAGTAGGAGCAACTGCGCCAAACACCTGCCCGAACATCCGTTTTCTCTCCCACCGCGGGGGATCATTTGTCCTGTCGGAGAAAAGATCCCCGTCTCCTCCGAGGAGGCGCGGGGGGAGGGGGGATAATCTGTGACGACACTGTCACGTGACCCGTAATTCCCCCCCCCCCCCCCCCGTGTCCTCTGCGGATTTCTCCCTCGTGCTAAAATACCCATTAATAGGGAACGTTGCGCACGCCTATGCTGGGAGCGGTAGTGCCACCGTCGAGTTTGAACATTTTCGAACGCTGCTGACGTCACACATTGCACAGTCGCCTACCGTTGTCCCTCACACTGAGTCACACATCGGCGGGCCACGTGATTCTCCTTACTAGTTTCACCGCAGCTTGTTTAGACATATATGCATATAAGTTTATGTGCATATGAGTCACAACTAAAGCTTCGGAACTCTGAAAGGAACCTAGCGCTTGCTTACATGCGCGGAGAATCTGAACATCACTGAATGTGAATTCTGAAGTAACCAAAGCCCTCTAAACCACCAGTTTCCTTAAAAGTCTTGAAACGCGTTTACAAGCACGTGCTCACGAGTGCTGTCCTTTGCGCGTTTGTAGAAACTGGAGCAGTGTCTCGTTCCCGTGTCAACCATGGAACTGGGTCTGACGGCCATGTCCAGCTCGGAGCCGGTGCAGTCGCCCATGGCACACCGTCGCTTCTGACGCTCGCTGTGAGACGCGTGGGCACACCGGACTTGACCGACGACTTTGGAGATATATAGTTTCGTTATTTGTGGGTGACAGAGCAATAAAAGAGCTCGCATCGGTAATGTTCTTTTTAAGAGGGTGTGGAAGTGAAGTGACGTAACCACAACGGAATCTGCATGCTACGTCGTTGACTGACTGCCACATCCGAGCGACAGGCCTCCTTAGCCGTGGCACCTGCGATTCGCCCCGGCAGAACGTGCTGCCGGAGCTAACTGCGGAGGCCACGCCCCCTCCGACTATTCGTCCTTGATTCGTGGGCCATTTCATCGGTCCTTTCTGTGCAAATAAAGCTCGTACGCGTACTTTTTACGCGCGTAAGGTGCATCGTGCCAAAGGGTAAGCTTTAGAAAAATAAAAATATCCAGAGACTACTCTGTAAGAGCCTCAAATATATACGAAGCATGCAGAGGCTACACACACACACACACACACACACACACACACACACACACACACACACACACACACACACACCACACACACACACACACACACACACACACACACACACACACACACCACACACACACACACACCACACACACACACACACACACACACACACACACACACACACACACACACACACACACACACACACACACACACACACACACACACACACACACACACACACACACACACACACACACACACACACACACACACACACACACACACATATATATATGTGTGTGTATATAAATAAATAAATAAATGAATAAATAAATAAATAAATAAATAAATAAATAAATAAATAAATAAATAAATAAATAAATAAATAAATAAATATATATATATATATATATATATATATATATATATATATATATATATATATATATATAATACTTCGCAGGTCGACGGCTTGATGCACTACAAATTTGGAATGCCCAGGATTTGGGACCCCTACATTTGGATTTTAATGTTTCAACTTTAAACTTATGTTCATAGGCACACTCTGTATATAGAGATCTCCGTGACGTCACACTGTGGTTGCGTGAGCGACAGGGGCGTACTGCACCATCCCCTTAAAACTCCCACCACATTAACTTAGAGGTAAGTGACATCACAGTATACTTATTTAGTGCTTGAAGTTTTTTTTAATTAATGCGTCCTTCCTCTGCGATTTTCTATCTTTCTGGATAGACCAGATGGTCAGCCTCCTGACTTAATAAGGACTTTCTGGGGGCCTAATTGGTGCATAATGATAAAAAAGTCACAGTTTCACCGCAAAGGCGAAGCAATGAATGCGATAGCAACAAGTTGTATTGTTACACGAAGTGAGGTTGGCAGCTAACTGTTTTGTATCCGATCTCGCGTAACTACAAAACCCTGGTGTAAGAGAATACGGCCGCTCCAGGGAGCGATGCTCTCCGCACAGTCACTTCGCGTTGAGAGCGCAGCACGTAGAAGGGTATACGAGCCGCCCGCTGTGATGGCATTTGGAGATAGCGCGCGCGCCAGCGATCGCGACCGCGCCCTTAGATTCAAAGTTCAAAGTTGCTGCTCGCGCGACACTCACCCCCCCCCCCTCGCGTCTTCGCGTCCTTTTTCATGCTCGTTAAGGGGTATTCAGACGGAGGAGAAATGCTCGGGGGATAAAGGCGGAGCTAGTGACGTCAGCTCGCGAGGAGAAATCTCCACAAATGCCCCCCCACTCACATGGACGAGGCGAATGGAGGGGGAGATCAGTGTTACTAGACTACACTGGTGGCTTGCACCACCCGTTTGACAAGCTGCTGACGACGAGCTGCAGACGACCATGCAGCTGCAGAATGTACACCCGCTGCCGCTCTCTGCAGGAGCAAGTGCAACAATGTGGCCAAACAAGAGCCCGAAATTTCGCTATATCCCCCACCGCCGGGGGATTGTTTGTCCTTTCGGGGAAAAGGTCCCAGTCTCCCCCGAGGAGGCGCGGGGGATCACGCCCACTCGCTAATCCGTGACGTCGCGGTCACGTGATCCGCA
>NW_023615836.1:12500-56500 GCF_013339695.2 Rhipicephalus sanguineus | reverse complement strand
TGTCGTAAACAAAACCACCCCAGATAATCCTGTTCTTTTCACGGCACGGGACATCGTTTTGTTGGCGTTGCTTGGGTCGGCCCCACTCAATTCATTAGCCGAAAGGGAGGCAAGTCTGCTCGTACACATAATCTGCCCCTGTTTTTTTTCCGGTATACGTCGGCACGGGCTGTGTTAAAGCGACACGATCATATCTGGTAGGACAGGGATTTGATCGCGCGAACGGACGTAGATAAAGTGCTGCTTCCCACAGAACGCGATGCTGAAATTAGATCCAACGTTGCGTCGACTGAGTTTGTCAATTACACGTATTGTCTTCCCTTTTACGGGGACGTATTGTGTGTGTCGTTGAGCATGTATCGTGTTATCTTAAAAAATAAAAAATAGGATAGAAAGCGGAACTTGCATTTGTATGAGTATATATGCCCCTATACGAATGCCACCCTCATTTGCCTGTCAATGAACGCCTTTCAATATTAGGGTTCCGCAAGAGTCAAATACATCGATAAATTTTTATTTTGTAATGTTGCCTATTTATGGAACAATAGATACGTAACTATAGGCCAGAAGCAACTCGTCAAGTAGCAGCCAAATTTAAAGCTTGCTGGCAACATTCTATGAGTAAACTGCCTGGGTTACTTCCAATAACACCTACAAAATATTTGCATGTCTGTAAAAACCATTTTTACCCGCATCTGATGCGAAGCGTTTTCATATGGACTTAAGGAATGCCTTAACCTGTAATTTGTTACTTTTTGATTGCTTGCATTTTTTTCATTGTTAGACGTTCGTGTCACTTCGATCATTGGCATTACTCAGCTCCGCAGCGCTTTGTTCGTTATGCATGGGGTATTTTCATTTTTCGCTCTGCTAAAATCTTCAACCGACTACTCATGAGAAAACCAACGAGGACTGCTGGCTGACTGATAGAGCTAAATTTATTCACGATTGCAATTCACAGACTGAATTGACGAGTGTGTGCCAAGTTGGATGGTAGTCCTCAATTCTTAGTTATATTTATTGGTTAGGAAACAAAACTTTCTTCTCTACACCCTCCCTGCTTTTAGTGCACCTGAACGTAGGTCACAGTGATTTTAACAGCGAAACGGTTTAAGCCGGCCGTAATGCGTCAACCAGCACGCGCTCTCTTCTTGCAGCGCTGTAGGCACTTCAGCGATAAGCTAGCCAGAGACGTAGCGCTAGTATGCTCATCAATGGTTCCATAGACGTTACAGAGCGCGGTAGGCGTTCCATAGGTAGGTGGTAAAGGTGGTGGCTGTGATGTTGCATCAGGTGGGGTTAGTCTGGCCTGCATGGTGGGTAACTGTTCCGCCTGAACATCGCCTGAATTGTAGGTGTCTGTCACCACGTGTTGGACAGCCCAGCGTCTCGCAGAAAGACCATCAAATTGTAGATTGTATGAGTATAGAAGGAATGAACTTGACAGGACAGACGCTCCTGACCGTTTGTCCTGTCGAGTTCTTTCCCTCTATGCCTGCTGTTTTCCGCTCATACAATCTACAATATGTTGCACCAACTGGCCCAGTACACCATCTTATTGAACCATCAAAATTGGTTGCACGGTCCTCCTCGTTGACGCGGGCCTTTCAGGAAAATGACGTCTTCAAATGTCCGGTGCCTACGATAACATTTTTACAGGCTGCGGACCATCGCGGCTCTTTACACCCAAACAGCGATCAAAACCAACGAAAAAGTTCAATATCCCGGTTGCCAGAGCAGAAGGCACAAAATTGGGAAGCGTATCGCCCAGCCTTAAATGACCAAGTATGCGCAGGATGTTCTTATGCGGTACAACAGCGCAACTTGTTCTCGAGAAAGCCCATAGATTACATATGCTTCGTGTAGAAACTTGTAGATCGCCTTGAAATGATTGCGTATCACATCTTTGTTGTCCTGGTAAGTGTTATCAGCTCTTACGTTTGGAACACATGTCCGCTCTTCACATGCAAGGGCATCAGCCTTCTCATTGCCTTCAATGCCAACGTCGGATGAGATCCACTGAAACTTTACATTAAAGCTCTTGCCAATAGGTGTT
Source organism: Rhipicephalus sanguineus (assembly GCF_013339695.2). NCBI lineage: Eukaryota > Metazoa > Arthropoda > Arachnida > Ixodida > Ixodidae > Rhipicephalus > Rhipicephalus sanguineus. The sequence goes on along the minus strand of NW_023615836.1, from coordinate 54,444 downwards.
TATGAGCGCCAGAGATTGCCTTGCGAACTTTTCTTGACGTAGGCCAAAACTAGTCAAAACTATAGCAAAACTATAGCAGAACCTTTGCGAAGCCATCAAATAACAGAAAATACAGCTCCCCTGTGCCTTTAGTCTTGAAACTGCAATGCCACGCAAAGCTAGCCGCGGTCTTTTCTTAACTACATTTATTCATTCTTCACAGAACCTGTCGTCTGCACACTACTTCCCAAGAGATTATACTTGCGTGTATACCCCTCATTTTGCTGAAATGCTTAATTGCTTGTCGTTGCATGCGCGACACCTTTTGAAACGAAGTGAGGAGCTCTTATTTCGCTAAGGATGGGCATTGTTGATCGACGCGTCAGCTCTTCTCAGTGCGGAGCCACCTTTGACATCTCATTATCTTGCAGGGACAACCGTCAACCGTAGTGTTTCTCCGGGTAACTCTTGCCAAACAACTTACGAAGCTCCTTTTGTCAACGCGTAAGAAACTGTCACATCTGCCAGACAAACACTCGCCTAAAGCAAAATGCCGAAGTAAAAGCCCGCCTTATGACACTTCAGATAGAAAAGAATGGGTGCGAGTGATATTGTCTACGAAAACCGTGGTGTCCCGGTATGCGAGCCTTCTCCAGCGCCTTCAGAGCGTTGACGCTGAGTGACAGTTTGCGGATGCCAATAAAGAAGCTTGCAAACGAGGCAACAAAAGCTAACAAATGCGTTTATTACCATTTCTTCGCGAACTTAAGTAATTACTGCTCTCGTTGCAAGAAGAGGTCGACGAGGGTCGTGCGAGAGTGTCGACTGATGATGATCCGTTTGGATCTTCTCATGAAAGTTCATTAAAAAGCACAGGGTAAGGCAAAATTACAAAAAAAATATCTGTTTTTTTTTCTCCGCAAGTGGGGAAGACTGAACTGGCAACACTGAATTGCGCATGCAAACTGTGCGGTGCAAGCGCTGAGCCAATGCGACGTGCGTTGCAGAAGTCCTTGCTGTCTGTTTATTTAGGCTTCAGTCTTAAGGACACCGACATCGGATGGTGTGCATTCGTTTAATGATGGTAGTATCGTACGATCCAAAATTATGAAGTAGTTAGGATTGAAGCCTGGCCAAAATACCGTCAATGTGCTGGAAAAAGGTTATCACAATCGACAATATATATAGGATAGAGCTGCTCGACAGCTCACAAAAGAAGCAAGGCAAGCAAGACGAGAGGCTCTAAAGTAAAAATTTGGCTCTTTGGCAATGATTATCAAGCTTTCAGCTACTAAATAAAATAGTTGAACGGCGCTTCTAGCAAAGTATGTTCGCTCTTCAGCTGTTTTCTCACTATAAACTCGATTATCTCAAAACCATATATTTTATTGCATGGTACCAATATTTCCTATATATTCCAAGATAACCAGTTGATTATTTTTTATTGTATTCTACATAAATGCACACAACCGCAGAAGCAGAATGCAAGCTATTCACTTCACAGTTTTCGTGTTACAAATTTCCAAAGATGCAAATTAACTCGAAATTTACGTCCCAGTGGTAAAAAAGTTGCCAAAATTTCAATGTGAGCCACATATAAATAAATCTGCTTCATTTAAAAGAGCGGTAAACTCGAAATAAAACGGTATATGCAATATGTGGATGTCCCTCTATTCAGTGAGAAAATGGTGCCTGAAAATGGCCAAGAATGCATGGGACGCATAGAGCTTACCTTATGGCCTCAAGAAAGTGTGCTTTGCGCTTTCCGCCACTTTGCTTGAAAAGCGTTAGAAGGTTAATTATAACGATCACACTAAGAAATTAGCGCAGCTTTCACTAAGTCGCGCAAGGCTGGGTCACGGCAGAACTATTGGGCACCTAGCTGGTCTTGGCTTGGCTAGGCTTTTGCCCTCTTACCTCCCCCTTTCCCACTCCTTGCTATACTATACTATGCATGGCTATGCTTGTTCAATTTTTTTCTATCTTTCTTTTTTGTCCGTGTGTTTCTAGTTCTTTCTATGTCGATTTCTCTCTGTGTTTCTCTCTTTTTCTCTCTTTCTTCCCTTTCTTTTTCTTTCTATGTCTTTGTTTGTGTCTCTCTCTGTAGTCGTTCTCTCGCCTTCTATCTTTTTCACTCTTTCTTCCCTTTCTCTCCATCTCTTTCTCTGTTTCCTTCTCTCTCTCGGCACTGGTTCTCCCCTCCTCCTGTCCCTCCTACTTTCCCTCCTCCTCACCCTCATATCTGTTCACCTCACCTTCACTTCCCCTTCTGGCCCCTTGCTATACTATACTATACAAGGCTATGCCATGCTCTACTATAGTGCCTGGATAGCCGAGTGGTTACGACTCTCGCCTTCGGATCGTGGGGGCGCGGCCTCGAGTGCCCTCTCGCCAAGAATTTCTCTCTTTCTCTATCTTCCTTTCTTTGTCTTTCCTTCTCTTTCTTTCTTTTTCCCTCTCTGTAGTCGATCTCTCACCCATCAGAGTTATCGCATTCCTCGCTGGACTAATCTGCGCTCGTATTCTGCGAGCGAAGCGGTAAGGCCACAAGTCGTGGTTGATGAAGAAATTCCTCTTTAACGCAAGCCATGTAGTGCGTGGATTTTGTGTGAAAGCAACAGGCGAATAACTTCTCGTACACTTCCTGACATATACGCGCTTATATGAAACATATATGTAGTGCCCGTTAAATGCATCATAAAACTTGGTAATTCCGCATGACTATCTATCTCTTGAAGTCAGGGAAGACAAATGCTGAAACTCGATGCCGAGCGTACAGAGTAGTATGCTCTACCATGCACATCTGCGCTGACCTCGTTCTCTTGCATCCATTAGTTACCCGAGAGTTACACTGATTGATGGAGTGGTAGCAGGAGAAAGAAAAAAGGCACTACCTAATATTATGACAGCTAGCGTTAGGAGCGAAGACAGCGTGAACGCATAGTCGGGCCTCCGGAAGCGAGAACACTTACAGAAGTCCCCCAAGGATCTGGCTAATGAACACTAACTATATTTCCTCCACTTTCCCAGACCTTGGTCTCGTTTCAACGATCGGAAATGCGCCTAGACAAACCATGTTAGTGCAACCTTCTTGCCGGCTGTCAGTTTATCAGGCACACAGAGAGAAAGTCTGCAGTCATTTGAGTGGCGTTTCTGTGGGTGCCGTGGGAATAAACTGCATCTCTTCGTGTGTCCAGGGGTTCGATGAAAATAAACTGCGTGTTCGTTCTTGCTCCGTTTAGCGTTTAGCAAACCTGCTCCCGCTATACGAGGAAAACGGGAGCACGTTTATGAGTTAAAGAAATCAATACTTGTTGTTTCTCTGCACGTAAAGCTTGCTTTTCGATTGTAGTGAGCCCGTATGCGCTTTGTAAAGCAACCTGCTTGCCTTGCCCTAATTTACATCTCTGTCTTTCTCTCAAGAGGAAAAGTAAGAAAGTGTTCTCGAAATACAAGAAGGCGAAAGCCTGGCTGCACTCATGTACAAGCACCTATGTTTTGCGTCCCCCGCCACGGTGGTCTAGTGGTTACGGCGCTCGACTGCTGACCCGAAGGTCGCGGGATCGAATCCCGGCCGCGGCGGCTGCATTTTCGATGGAGGCGAAAATGTTTGAGGCCCGTGTACTTAGATTTAGGTGCACGTTAAAGAACCCCAGGTGGTCAAAATTTCCGGAGCCCTCCACTACGGCGTCTCTCATAATCAGACCGTGGTTTTGGGACGTTAAACCCCAGATATTATTATTATTACCTATGTTTTGCATTATATTCTGCGACGGATATTGCAATATGCTTTACACATATGTTTTGCAGCGAGTGAGCAGATATATATTCCATTAGATCGACCCTTTGAACGCGTAATGTGAGCACTTTTGTCTTTGAATGTGTTCATCACAGGTGTGCGGACCTTAACGAAGTATCGACCTCGCATGTGTAAGTCAATACGCGCATCTACATAGCAGCACACTTTGTTGATGCTGTGGCTTATGATTACGATCATCATAATCATCATGATGGATGATGATGGATGATTGCTGAGTCCTTTGTGATGGGTGCAAAGCTTTGCACCACTCACTTGTTGAGCACTTCACATAGTGTGACGCCTGGTGCGATTCTACACTTCTGCGACGCGCTATTACGTCTGTTAACGTGACGCCTGGCCCGACATGACGCCTGTATAAAGTTTCTTTCCGAAGCAGCTTCAAGCACAGGCATAGCTCTAGAGCACTTGACTGCCACGGAGAAGGTCTGGGTTCGATTCCGGCTCGAGACCTCGAGACAATTATATGGACAGTCTCGGCTGGGAGAGGGGGAGGGGGAGGGGAGAGGGGAAGTGGAGAGGGGTATGGGAGAGGGGAAGTGGGGAGGAGCAGGGGAGAGGGGTAGAGTACATGGGGAATGGTGAGGGGGAGTGGAGAGGAGGTGTGTGGAGAGGGTATGCGCATGCGCAGTAAGGGTGGTCACGCCGCACACCACCACCACCACCACCGGACAGATACTGCCGTTTACTGCCGGCTGCCGGGAGATACGCCGGACAACGGAGACGTGACAAGGTTAGACTTTTAAGAGGAGCTACGCCCCTAAAAAATCTACAATCACGAGTGGTCGTCCTTGTGGCTTCTTAGTCTGCTGTATGCGTTTTGCACTGAACTTCTTCATTGTGGAAAAACAACTAGCTCAATACCTTGCCTAAAGGGGCCCTGCAACACTTTTTGAGCAGGCTCAAAAAGTGCTGCCAATCGGTAGTCGAAGCTCCCGAGAACACGCGAGCCAAATATTATAGCGAAGCGAGTGGCCTGGAATTTACAATAAATTCTCAAAATCAGCTGAAAATTGCTCCCTCTTTTCTCAACAAAGGATGTATTAGTCCGCAATATATGACGCGATTGTCGGCAGTTCCACCATTGGCTGATGTTATAATCAGGATAACACCCTCATTATTACCTTCGTTGTTAATTTTGAGTTCAATAAGTAGATAATATGTATGTTTATACTGTGTTATGCCGTTAAAACATCGAACAAACGTTAATATTAGCACTTCCGGTCTCAGCGACAGCTCGTCTGCTCGTAGTTGCGTGGTTGCGTTTTCTTCACCATGCGCAGTGCCGAAATCGCGAATATTTCTGTGCTTTTGACCATCGCCGGTTGCCGTTGAGAGTGGCAGCCGTTCGAGTGTTGCCTCGTCAGCTGAAAACTGCATCTTCGGCACGTTCTGACGACCGACCGAGGCAGCGGTGCAGCATTTCTCCGATAACAATGCTGGCGCCGGCTAGTTTAGGATACCTGTGTTCGCAGTATGGCGAGAGTCCCGTTCGCTGTCTGTTCAGTATGTCATCGAGCCATACCTCGGCGTATCCTCCCCGTAGTATCACGTTCCCGAGAAACCGCGACACAGCAACCAAGCAGACTCGCATTTTCACGGTAGCTGCAGACAGCCGGGGGATGGGTCCGCGCCGGTCCGATGCCTCACGATCATTTCTTCTAGTCTTTAGTTCTGTGTTGTCAGCCCGCACTCGCTGTGCGCCCGCATTTGAAGAGCAAACAGCATCGAAGTACCGCCACTGGGAGAAGGGCGCACGCAGCTTTGCCGTGTTGAATACGATTCAAGCGCGAGCAGTGCGACGAGGCAGTGTATCGGAGTGTGGGTCGAAACCCATCTCAGCTGTCATTCGTTCCAAACGCGCACGCAGGTTTGCGTCCATGGTTGGCAGAGCGATGAAAACACTACGGCAGTTCGAGGTGCACACCCAACATTACCAAACCGACTCGCAGTTTCCAAGCACGCGCGATACACGGTGCGATGGGCTCCGCTCGACGACGACCTCGCAAGCCGACCGGAAGTGGCGCCACAGACCACGTGGTTGCGCCGAGACTCCAGAGAGAAAAAAATGAAGACAAAAATGCCGCCGGCGCTGACGTTTCGGCGCCTCCTCGCACCTCCGTCCTCCCTCCCTTCACGCCCCGCGCAGCTTTCCGCGCGCTCACGGCGTTGAGTTGAGGGAGAAAGCTGCGGAACGTGGACTCTATAATTTGGTAACACCACTTAGACTTGACGGATTCGAAACATTTTTGCGGCATATGACTCGTGAACAGTCATACGTCAATTATGAGACTATTCCAATATAACTAAGAAAGGTGTTGCAGGGCCCCTCTAAGACTTTTGCCTTGATAACGCGCCTATATACTCGGAAGACCGTGAAAGGATGAATTTTTGTTTCGCATAATGTCTCGAATTTTCTTTTTGCGTTACTTCTAGCGTTATTTTTATACTTTCTACTTAAAAGGGGGCGTAATTTGCATTTTGTGTCCTAGCAAATTCATAAGAAATGTAATTTATGGGCAGATTGCCCATAACAGTATTAAGCGCATATCGGAGAATTTCCATGACGCGCCTTTAATAAAACTTTATTTATACGTTACTGAAAAGAAAGTTTGCCACGCACAATACACTTACATGTTCTTTGTTTAAGCCGTGTCTTGTATATAAGTGGGAAAGTACAACCGGGCCAAGCAAGACTTCTTTTAAAAACAGCAAATTATCAAAAGAAGTGCCGTGAAAATATTTCTCAGAACTACTGTACTCCTTTTACATCTATTAGTCATATCTAAGAAAGAGGAAATGTTTTAACAGAATAGATAATCTTTGAAAATAGGCAACATAAAAAAAGTATCAGTTTCTCCGCAAGAACAAAGCAATGAATGCAATTGCAATAAACTGAAGTGTTATACGAAGTAAGGCTAGCACTTCACTCCTTTAGCATGAGACCTGGAGTAACTTGAACAAAACTCAGGCGTCAGAAAATGCGGTCGCTGCACGGAGGAGCAACCTTCGTGCTGTTTCTGGCTTCAACGCAGACTTTGCTATGACAACACAACACGCACAAAGGCATGAATCGTCGGCTTATCACCGTGCAAAGATACGGCATGCGCGACCGCGGGCTACCACACCCGGCTGGTTACAGCACGCATTTCCTTCTGGATATATGCATGCAACAAACCCCTCCCCCTCCGGCACCACTCCATGCGCCTTTCGCGCGACGGAGATGGCTGGCGCGTTTCATCTCTGCTAGAGCAGCAATCTTCAGCAGCGCTCGCACGCTTTCTCTTGCACATACAACATACGACGCGCCAGGCAGTGTTATCGATTTGTCCTTTATACGGAACATGACGGCGACGCCGACGACTATGGTAAAAGTGCACCTGAGGTGTCCATATAATTACCCTCGCAATAAAAAAGAGAAGCTGTCTGTTTAACGCATCCCGCGCAGTGAAATTGGGGGAGCACTGCAACAAGCTCTGAGACATGGCAGCAGTGTTTATATAAGGGGTCTCAAACAGGCGGCCCGCGGTCCGCACATGACTGTCTTTGTCCCATGATTTCTTTCATTTTTCTTAATAAGTGTGTTAATGAGCTACTTACACGTGACTAGTCTCAAGTATTTTTTCCCTGACGCACACCGTACGGTCACCCTGTGTTGAAACATAACCGTGGAACAAAAACTGCATATTTCAGAGTCGACATACAGATTTTAGTGATCCTGGAATCGGTATCGATATGTTTCTCGAGTCCTGACGCCAAATGCCCTTCAAAGATATGGTATTAATCAGATCTAACAGGCAATAATGCCAAAGAAAGTATAGGGGATGTTATTCGTTGTAATTAGGATAAAGTGTGAAGAAAGTAAAGTGGACGAAAAGATAACTTGGCGCCGGCAGGGACCGAACTGCGGCCTTCGAATAACGCGTCCGATGCTCTACGCACTGAGCTACGGCGGCAGTCCTCCTCCCGTCCACTTCATGGGGTATATATGTGCATTTAAACCTAGGAGTGTTAGTCAGCGCCAGTCACAGCCATGGCGGCAAGTGTGCAACATTCTTTTTCTGCCTGTTGGCGTCCCGTAGCACATGATCTTTTTACGAGCTGGTTTATTGGTCAGCTGCCAGCTTGTAAAAAGATCACGACACTACCAGTGGCTGTGAACAATAGAAGCGAGTACTTCGACTTTTTCATTGTCAGAAAGAGCAACCAGGCCATCTTGGGGCTGTCAGCAAGCGAAGCTTTGGGGCTGGTGTCGCGTACTATGGCTTCTGTTTACAGAAGCAGTACTCACCAAATAGTGAAGGAGTTCCCAGAGTTGTTTCAGGGTACAGGCTGCCTGGCCCGCCCGTACCTTATGGTCCTGCAGAAGGAAGCAATGCCGGTGATTCAGCCGGTTCGACGGGTGCCCCTGGCATTGCGCGAGCCGCTCCGAGAAGAGTTGGACCGCATGGAACGCGCAGGCTTCATCGTTAAAGTCAGCGAGCCAACGGACTGGGTAAGCCCCTTTGTTGCAGCAAGAAAAAAGGTGGCAAACCTCGCATATGCGCTGATCCAAGGCGAAATAGTGCATGCGTAAAGCGAGAGCACTATCAGCTACCGAAGAGAGAAGATATTGAGGCTGAGCTGACTGGAGCCAAATTTTTCAGCTGCCTTGACGCGTACTCGGGTTTTCATCAGATCCCTCTTGATGAGGCCACTTCAAAGATGTGCACAATTGGAACACCGTTCGGGCGTTATCGGTTCTTGACTTCCCTTCGGGATCTCTTCCACACAGGAAGTATTTCAAAGGAATATGAATGAAATATTTGACCAAGCCACAGGTGTGCGTGTATATATCGACGACATACTTGTGTGGGGGAGCACGAGAGAACATGATAACCGCCTCCGTAAGGTTCTTGATCTAGCGAAGAAGGCCGGCCAAACGTTCAATAAGGCAAAATGTACATTCGGGGTTACTAAAATTGACTTCTTGGGTGACCTGATTAGCGAAAAGGGAATAGGTCCGAACCCTGCAATGACATCGCCACTAAGCGAAATGCCTTAACCAACCGACAAAGCAGGCGTGCACAGAATTCTCGGTGTAATTAACTACTTCGGCAAATACATACGTCCCTTGGCAGAAAGAACAACGCTACTTCGAAGCCTAATGAAGAAGGATACGATCTTTGAGTGGTCTGAAAACCACTCCAACGAATGGCAAGCTGTCTGGAGTATACTGAGCTCCGCGCCCCTTTTAGCCATATTTGATCCGATCCGGGAAATCAAGGACTTCTTCTGATGCATCAAGGAATGGGGTCGACTCGGCCCTGCTTCAGCGGTATGGAGACAGTTGGCGGCCGGTTGCCTATGCTTCACGAAGTGACGAAGTGACTGAGACGGAACAAAGATACGCCCACATAGAAAAAGAGACAACGGCGATAACCTTTGGGTGTGAAAAATTCTTTCACTTTGTCTACGGTCGCAAATTCATGATTGAAACCGATCACTAACCATTGGTAGCTATCTCTTCTAAAGCCATTTTAGACATGCCGCCAAGACTACAGAGCGTTTTCTTGAACTTATTAAGATACGATTATGCTCTCCACTTTGTCCCAGGGAAACAATTGCTCTTGGCAGATATGCTATCCAGGTCCATAGCCAGATGAGAAGTCGACTTCTCAGATGACGTCGACGTACATCAGTGCATGCAGTGGGCGTGGCTTCAAAACTGCTGAGCAAGACAATGTTATGCAGACTAGCAGAAGCAACAGCCGCTGATGCAGACTTGCATCTTGTTGCGCTGCCTTAGGAACTGCGAAGAAATTACTGGTGTGATGAAACGAATTTCGTCTGAGTTGTCCGAAGTTCAAGGCATTGTGATGACGCGACCAAGGGTTGTTATCACGAAGACCATGAGAGCTGAAATGCTCACTCGTATTCACGAAGGACACTTAGACATAAATAGCGCAAAGAGCCCGTCGCTTGCTTTTCTGGCCAGAACTGATCGGAGAAATCGAAAATATTGTCAAAGCATGTGCCGTTTGTCAAAAATACGCATATCAGCAGCCCAGTGAATCGATGGTACTTAGACAGATCCCGGAGCATGCCTGGTATCGTGTGGGTGTTGACCTTTTCATGTACGGCGGGGACTCCTACATATGTGTGTTAGATGCGTTCTCAAACTTTCCAGAAGTCGAGAAGCTACCTGACACAACAGAAGGAACTGTCACAAGTAAACTTAGTGCAGTTTTTGCACAATACGGAATTCCAATGGAATTATGTACCGACAACGGTCCGCAGTTTTTATCCCATGAATTTACTCTGTTCGCAGACAGATGCGGCTTCAAGCACGTGACCTCAAGCCCGAGATTCCCGTAGTCCAACGGTCTCGCCGAGAAGAGCGTCCAAATCGTCAAAAGGATCATGGAGAGAACAGGTGAAATAAGGGAGGACTTCTGGCTCGGGCTACTGTGCTTTCGCTCGACTCCACTTAAAGAAGGCCGCTCCCCAGGAGAATTACTTCAAGGCAGAAGGCTGCGCACTCGGCTGCCAGACTTCCGGCCGAGCCCCAGTGAGCGAAGCCGTTAGGCGCCAACCTCGGCAATCGTTGAAAAGAACCCTGCCGGAACTCCAGAAAGATGCCGTAGTAAGAATACGAAAAGGCACGTGGGACCGAAAGGCTCGAGTCATGGACCTGGTGGCACCGAGGTCCTACCGCGCCTCTACAAAGGCACAACCAGATACTCCGACGCAACCGGCAAGCACCTTCTAGCCACATGTGAATCTTTCCAGGCAGACTTGCGTGAAGACGATTCGGAGGGCGAGGAAGTATTCCCAGCGACGTTGCCTGGAAGATCACTGCCATCACAGACATCCGCAAGTGCGACGTCATTTCAAGGAACGGCAGCTGCTCCACAGCTCCCGCCCCCGCAGTCTGTGCCAAGGCGGTCCACCTGGCAAAGGCAGCAGCCAAGTAGTCTTCATTATAACAGACTTTAAACAAGTGTCAAATCTTATTCTCAACTTTTTACATTATCCCGGGGGAAGATGTATCGTCAGGTTGCGCATGCGCTCCCGGATTAACCCCTTTTGAGTAATGCTTAGCGTAACACGTGTCTGTTATCTGTCAGTCAACCAAAGCTATATATACCTGTAATCGACCATGAATAAAACGCTTCTCGTTCTTGTTGCTTCCATGCTGCGCGTCGTCACTGCGCCCCGGAACAGAAACGAAGGGTGGGATAATGCGCCATGTGCCCTTTTAAGGTTTCCAGCGTATACTAATATACACAAGTAGTTGCTGCGTTCATCGCATCCTAAACAGCATATCGCAAGCTACCTTTTTTTTATATTTGCACAACGTATTTACGTGAAGCCGCTAGGCAGATTCATTGAAGGAACAACGAGAGACGTTACGTGAAAAACAAAGTTGCACCAGTGATTGTAAAGCAAAGCATGACGCAACTCTACTGTCAAATTCCAAACCATAGAGTTTCCGCCCATTATTATCCGGTTAGTTGTTCCTGCCCGAAAAGTGAATGAACATTTCTAATAATAAATTTAATCCTTCCTCTCTTTCTTACACCGCACAAAAGACACGCCCAACAACGCCGCAGACTTCAACGTTGAGAAGGGTGAAAACAGAAAAAAATCATTGCTAGAAATTATTAAGTCAGGTTATTATAATCGATTCACTGTCGCGTAGCCGTTAAGAACAGTTTCGTCGTCTGAAGTCCACGCCATTATTCTTGCCGTTATCTTTTCAATACGAAGCGTAGGCTCCCGGGCCCCGCCAGGATCGATAAATAAGGTCTCGAACTTGACCTGTAGATAGAGAGAGACCGCGACGTGAGAATAAAAAGACTAAAGCGAAAGTCGATAGAACGCGTAGGGTTCGGCGGGTCGAGTTTTCTTAATAAAGACGGTGTTAGAGAGTCGAGATCTCGGTTATACTGCGAGAAGGCCTTTATACGTATGATAATGAAAAAAAAAAAATTCGGCAGATCCCGCGCCTTGTGCGTATCGGTTTCATGCGAAGCAGTCAGCGAGTCTCTGCTGCATTTATTTAAGCTTTGAGACAAGCGTTGCGAGGTGCATCGACGTATTTTTGTAAGTGTAGCAGTTGTGTGCAGATCGTGGGCTTACCAGGAACGTCCACTATAGTGGCGTTTAAAGGGTAACTCATGGTCTGGCGTAATGTCAACACTCACGTTAGAGCACAGACGTCAGTATTATCGAATTGAAGTGCACTTTACGGCACGATGATGTGAATATCATACGAAACTTGCGTTAGTGTATTCCTCTGGGGCCGAGCAACACTTGACTATAGCTTGCTGAATCACAGGAATACAAATGTAATGTTTACTATAGGCTGCTATAAAAGCGGAGCCAACACTGTAACCACAGACGTTAACCTGACATGACGCCTGTATCGTAAGGGCAAACATGCAGTGTGTATTGTTTTGCTATAAAATTAGATAGCTAGCACCACAACCACAATAAGGCATTTACTCCAAGCAGTTTCTAGACCTGGCGTGGCTCTGTGGTAGAATACCTGATTGCCACGCAGAATGCTTGGGTTCGATTCCTGCTCGGTTTCCAATTTTTATTATTTGCATTTTGAGGTCAACGCTGTCGATGTCGGTTTTACAGCGAAAGCTGTTATGAGATCACAACAAGCGCCGTTTTTGGCGCAGTAGTTGCCCGCCGCCGCCGTTGTCCGTAAGCACTATCGCCCGAAATAAGAAAAAGAAACGTAATAAGAAGAAATTTCCAGGATGGAACCAGGTTGAACCTGGGCCCTCTGCGTGCGAGCCCAGTGTCCTATCTCAGAGCCATGCCTGTGCTTGAAACTGCTTTGCAAAAACACCCTATACCGGCTTCATGTCGGGAAGGAACCACATTAACATATGTAATGTAGCGTGGTAGAAGAGTAAAACAACAACCAAGTGTCACACAACGCGAACTCTGTAACCAGGCGTTACACAATGCGAATTGCGCAACGAGTAGATTGTTGAATGCTTCCAACCCATTACAAAGAGCTCCGCCACAGCATCAACAAAGTGCACATAATGCCTTACAGGTGTTTAGCAGGTGCCACGGTTCTCCGCAGAATGACAAAAAATTACATAGTGGCTGCTTCTCTACTTCAAAAAATTATGATGGTTTATAGCGTAGTGGGTTCCTCGCAATTGCACTTCTATTGGTTGCCAAGGAAGCCCATAAGGCTCACATGATTCACTTCCTCAGGGTCTCAATAAAATTAATTCCCTCTCTCTATCTCTTTCTCACGGTGGCGTATGTTATAAAGCGTGGTGGGAGAGTGACATAACGACCGGGCGTCACACAATGCGAATTAAGTAACTAGTGGGTCTTTTAAAGCTTCCAACCCATTACAAAAGCTCAGTCGTAATTTATCATCGTCATCAGTCATCGCATCAACAAACTGCTCATAGTGCCTTACAGATGGTACCTCGCTTCCCCGCAGACGGACGAGTAATGTCGTGGTGGGTGCTTCCCAACTTCACAAAAATTATGATTTGTGGCGTAGTGGATACGTTGCTGGTGTATTGTGTTAGCAGCCACAAGAGAGTTTATAACGGGCTGTAGAGATGCCGCTCTTCGAGCTTTCGCTGTGACTGTGCTGCGCTTTCTTCACAGGCCTGGCGCTTTTTGGCGCCGTAGTTGTCCGCCGCCGCTGGTGTCGGTAACCACTATCGCTCGAAATAAGAAAAAAAGCGAAATAAGAAAAAAAAATTCCAGGATGGAACGAGGTTCGAACAAGGGCCCTCTGCGTGGGAGCCCAGTATTCAGCCTCTGAGCCATGCCGGTGCTTGAAACTGCCTTTTTAAAAAGGTCCTATACAGGCTTCATGTCGGGAAGGAACCACATTAACATATTGCCACGTGCGTTTCTTATTTTCACTTTTGCTGCATTCGGTTTTCGCCCACAAATACTGTCAGCAACGCTCAGTGCAAATCGCGCCTGATTGTCTGAAAAGCTTCGCGAATAATGTAGATCGTTTTGTTAAAAAGATTACGCGCAAGACGAGAACACTCGAGATTTTTCTAGAACTTGCGCGCCAGCCAGCGATAACGCTGGAATATTCGACGGCACATGTATAAATGCCGACACGCTCCACCGCTTGTCGGTTTTTTCGGCGGTCGACGCTCTGCTCGCCGCTGTCAGCGTACGCCGTGTATCAGTGTATTGCTGTAGTTTGACTTTCAGTTTTCCGGCCACAAGTTCGGCCAAATAAAAAGTTTCATCACGGATACGCTGCCTGCTGCCTTCGTCGACGTCGCGACCACGTGTCATCGGTGGAGGTGCTGCCAGTGCTGCTTCTTCCATGATCCGGACGCCCCCGCAAAGCGCTGACCCAGGCGCGACGAGGACGACGGCAAGGAAAGCCCGGATTGTCGAACAAGCCGCAGGCAGAAGGGACTGCAGCCAGAGCACGGGCTCCTTCCCGAATAAGCTAGGCAGCCGCAGATCCCAACATCGACCACAGCGACGATGACCGACCCCGTGCAGCCTGCGCCGATCCTTCTTCGGCAGCCCAAGCAGCCGCCAACCTTCCGCGCATCGTCGTTCGAGGACCTGGAAAGCTGGCTCGAAGCCTACGACCGATTCGCCCTTTTCAATGGCTGGACCAGTGAAGACAAGCTACGGCATGTCTACTTCGCCTTGGAGGACGCCGCTAGGACGTGGTTCGAGAACCAAGAGGCCACTCTAACATCGCGGGACATTTTCCGAACCACGTTCTTGACTACATTCACTAACGTCGTCCGGAAAGAGAGGGCCGAAGCTCTGCTTGAAACTCCCGTCCAGCTCCCCAGCGAAAACGTCATGCTCTTCACGGAAGAAATGACCAGTGTGTTCCGCCACGCTGACCCATCCATGCCCGAGGACAAGAAAGTCCGCTTGTTCATGCGAGGAGTAAAGCAGGAGCTCTTTGCTGGGCTGATAAGAAAGCCACCGAAGACCATTCAGGAATTCCTCTCGGAAGCAGCGACAATTGAAAAGAAGCTGGAAATGCGCACACGGCAATTCAATCGCCGCTCGACGCCACGCTACGCAGATGTTCAATGACTCTGCTCCGACGATCTGCGCGAGACCATAAGGGCCGTAGTGCGCGAAGAAATTCGTCGAATGTTCCCGTCGTGCCAGCCTCAAGCTGCCTCGGTCACAGATATCGTCCGAGAGGAAATCCAGCAGTCGCTGGGCATCCCCGTCTCAGCGCAGCCGCAGCTGCAAGCAGAGCTACGTGCTGCAGCCCGACGCAACGCCCCCGCTCTCGTCCACGTCAAGACGCCGCGCCACCGCAGCAGTTCCGCCGCCTGGCACCACCGCCGCCACCATACAGGCGTTTAGCTGGTGCCTCGCTTCTCCGCAGAATGACGAATGGCTTAGTAGGTGCTTCGCAACTACACAAAACTTGTGATTTATGGCATAGTGGGTACCTTGCTAGTGTACTTGTATAAGTAGCCCCAAGAGAGCTTACAACGGGCTCTATAAACGCCGCTCTTACAGCTTTCGCTGTGTCTGTGCTGCGATTGCAGCGCAGGCCTGGCGCTTTTTTTCTTAAGGCTCTCGATTTTAAATTATCAATGTCTGTTCTCGTCGTTCCCAGGTAGATGTAAACTGTCGTTCACCTGTTGCACAAATCCGTATACCGTGGTACGCGGGTATGTGCCACACGTGTCTGGAGGAAAGGGTTTGACGACGTACGCGACAGCATTTCACGTTATTTATGTCTTGACGTATTCGTCGTATACAGTCGTATTCGTCGTATTTGACGTATACAGTCGTATTCGTCAAATCCTCTTGCACTACCATGCCAATTTCGGTCTACACCAAGTTAAGGAGGCCACCACAAGAGCAGCCAGACAGAGGTGGCTAGATAGATAGATAGATAGATAGATAGATAGATAGATAGATAGATAGATAGATAGATAGATAGATAGATAGATAGATAGATAGATAGATAGATAGATAGATAGATAGATAGATAGACTGAAAGTTGGGCTATTTTGTGATGCATAATGGGCAATAAGAGGGCGCGGACGGACGGGACGAAGAAAAGGATACAAGCGCTGTTCTGTGTATTCTTTTCTTCGTCCCGGCCATCCGCGCGCTGTTTTTGCCCATTATAGATAGACATGCAGATCATCATCATCATCAGCCTGTCTACGCCCACTGCAGGGCAAAGGCCTCTCCCATGTTCCGCGAATCAACCCGGTCCTGTGCTTTCTGCTGCCCCGTTATACCTGCAAACTTCTTAATCTCATCTACCCACCTAATTTTCTGTCTCCCCTTCACGCGTTTGCCATCTCTTGGAATCCAGTCAGTTACCCTTAATGACAACCGGTTATCCTGCCGACGTGCTACGTGCCCGGCCCCTATCCATTTCTTCTTCTTGATTTCAACATGCAGATAGAAACGTTGAAATTGCCTAGGGTTCGCTAAGAATTGTTTCGCATTAATAACGGTTCCGGGAAAATGGCTCCCGGAAGGGTACAAATGCCGAGCATTGCTTAGCGAACCAAAGGCACATTGACCGTCTTTATCTATCTATCTATCTATCTATCTATCTATCTATCTATCTATCTATCTATCTATCTATCTATCTATCTATCTATCTATCTATCTATCTATCTATCTATCTATCTATCTATCTATCTATCTATCTATCTATCTATCTATCTATCTATCGCTAGCTCGCTAGCCGCCTACGTCTGGGCGCCCTCGTTCTCGTCTCTTCAGCTTCGTATATACCAAAATTGACACAGCAGGACGTGAATGTATGACGAACACGATTCACAGGTCATGACGAGAATAACGCGACTTCCCGCGTGCGTCATGAAACCCTTTTCACCAGTAACGTGGGGCACATACCCGCATAACACGGTCCGTGGCGTACAGGCATGCGCCACAGGTCATTCTCAGTCTATATCAACCCAGGGGCAGGAAGAATAGACTAGAAATATTGACAAGAAAGTTTCAAGGAGCTCGTGTCACAGAAAATCTGGTGATGGCGTCGACGTCACATCATAGGAGACTGCGCTGACCAGCTTAAAGCCGCAGGAGCACGTGGGGTAGCGTGAGCCAATGGAGCCCTGAACTAAGGGCTCCACCTTACGAGGAGGAGCTCTTATCTTGGTACAAATGAAAGTTTTCTCTCTCTCTCGATGAGCGAAAAGCACCGATGAAAACAAATAAAACCTGTCTTAGATTTAACAGCGGAGCTGTTTAGACTTTTTGTTCGGCCGGTTCGCGTGACCAGTGCCACTAAAAGCGGGTGTGTGCCAAGCAGCTCCTAGCATAGCATAGCGTAGCGTAGCATAACATTGCATAGCATAGCATAGTATAGTATAGTATAGTATAGTATAGTATAGTATAGTATAGTATAGTATAGTATAGTATAGTATAGTATAGTATAGTATAGTATAGTATAGTAAGTATGGTGCGAAAGGGAAGCGAGGTTGAGGTAGAAGGAAAAAATGGGGGACACCTAAGCTTCACCTTTAAGAGTACAACGCGATAGCGATATTCGGCCCCATCCTCATCGTGGTCTGTTTCACTTGTCATTATGTCAGTCGCCCGGTCTCACACACACACACACATATAAAGTTCCAACGAAAGCAGTTTGCTTTCAGCCATTTTATTTACATTTCTTCTGGCTTCTTCTTCCTCTTCCTCTAGCCTCCTCTTTTCCGTCTTCTCCAACCAGTTCTTTTGGATCACTACATCCTCCCAAGCTCCTGTTTCCATCTCTCCGGAGATGGTATGGAAGTATATTTGAGAGAGACGCCTCTTCGATCTTGCCGCGAGGTCCCTGGTAATATACTGTCTTCAGTATGCCTTGTTGTTTGCGATCTTCGTGACGAAGTAGGGACCCGTAAACGGAGACTTCGAGTCGAGACCTTTGCGCACAAGGATCATGCTTCCAGGCTGCACATCGGGGTATCTCTGATCGATTGACGCTTATCGAAGTTCCTTTTCACCGTCTGGCGATATCGTTGTCTCTTTTTCCTCTGCCATGGTTTTTCCTTGAGAACAATCTTGTCAACCAACCCAAGTTCTTGATCAGCAGGCAACCATCTTGAATTTCCGAAAGCCGCAAAGTTGGGACTACATCCAAGTCCTGCAGTATAAGAGCCGATTGTGATGGGATACAGCCGCCTCCAGAGCCCACTTCCACCCGCCTTTGAAGTCTGGGTATAAAGACATAAACATCTCAAGTCCCTAATCATCATCTCTGCCAGAGAATTAGCTTCAGGGTGGTATGGTGCTGGGAAACGTAGTTTAATACCTCTTTCTCTGCCCATCGTCGAAGCTTAAGGCTTCGAAAAGCTGGTCCATTGTCGGCAACATACTTTAACATCCTTGAAAACATTCCGCTCTAGGAGTGATCTTACTGCATTCGCATCTTCCCGGCCGGCCTTAGCAGCAACATAGCGTGTACACTCGTCCACGGCAACCATAAACGCTTGAGTTTTTCGCACGCCCTCGCCTTTCTTCTTGACTTCCGCAAAGTCGAGGTGAAGTACTTCAAAAGGAACCTTCGAGTACACCGGAATTACCAATCTTATTCCCTCGTGGCCTAAACTTTGCTTTGAAGAGCTGGCATTCGTGGCATGTCATAATGTAGTTAGCGACATCCGCTTTCATGTTCGCAAGTGAATCTTGCAGTGAGCTTCTGTACGTTCTTTAAATCCATCATGTCCTCCATATTCTGGACTGTTATGGTACAGCCTCAGAATAGCTTGCACTCTGTCGCCGGTACGTGTACCATTTCCGTTCTTAAATGTCAACTTTCCTGTACCTTCCCACAGCCTATGAAGTTGACGTGTTCAGCTTCTGTTTTCTTGTGGTATATGCCGTGGACAACTGGGACAATCAGCATCCTGGTGACTTTGAGGGCGATGAGCTACCTCGAAGGTGTACTCACCTTGTCCATCGTGCAATCCCCTCTTTGGCTGTGCGAGATGAGCAGATAAGTCAAGGCCTGGTTTTGTCGGTGAACAATTTAAAACATCTGCCTTCCAAGTATGTCCAAATATCAAGGCCATGACAACTGCCAGAGCTTCTTTCTCTGTGGTGCAGTAATAATTTGGGCTTTCGTAAACGTGTACGAAAAATATCGCATTAATTGTAGTTGGTGGGACGCCGGCTACTTGTCATCTCTTTGGTAAAGACAGCTCCAGTCCGTAGTGTGAAGCATCGTGTAAAGCTCGAAGGTAACGTGAAATCTGGCAGCGTTAGCACAGGGTCAGAAGAAATATTGTATCAGTTCAAATAGGCTCGTTCACATTCGTCAGACCCCATGAACGGGACGCCTTTCTGGGTTAATGTGGTGAGACACTTCGCCTTTTAGCGTAGTCTTTTATAAATGCTCTGAAGTGTCCTGAAACACACGAAGAGAATGTGCGTCATGGGCTTCGCAAGAGATCTGATTCGCGCACACTTTCTTCCTTGGTATTCTTTGTCTTGCCGTCAAAGCGCCTGCCGAGAAATGTATGGTCCCGCAAAATAACTCACTCTTCTGTGCATTAATATTTAGTCTAAAAATTCAGGACGTGCAAACACGGACACAAGAAGAAGTCAGGACCCACCACAACGCCGACTAACAACTGAAGAGACGCACAACGGCTGAAAAGAAAGAAGGCACAAAAACTTATCTGCGCATTGCCCATGCAACAGGCGAACCTATCAAACCCGCACGCGTGGCGGTCTACGTGGAAGAAACTGTTAAGGCATTTGATTTCATCTTTATCCAAGTTAATCGACGGTTGGCTCACGCATGCGCTACCACTATCTCGATATGCCTGCTTCAATCATCAGGCGCGTTTCTTCATTTCTATGCCGGTACAACACTGCGCATTCATCAAATTTTGGCGTGCACTTACAATCTCGACAAGTAAAGATAATTAGAAGGTGGCCTCCTGTTAGCGATCTCTTATGTTCCAACAATCTCGGTTGAGGCATCGGCCCGTCTGTCCTACGTAGACAGAAGCGGCCCGCAGCTGAAAGGGATCTTATACCCACACTCGACGGCAATCAGTGAATTTGTTGGTGTGTTTTACGAAACAAATATCGGTCCGCTTCTCGTCTTTTACTCCCTCATTCTTCCTCTGCACAGCGGCACAAATCTTACCTAGCTTATTGGCAGCCGTGAAAACAACATTAACGCCGTATCTACTTCCTACTTTCTTTAGCCTGTGAGATACGCGATGAAATGTACGGTATATACGAACGTTTCTTCCTGTCGCTTTCTGAACCACGCTAGGACTTATAAATAGACTTCTTAAACGTTCAGCGACCGTGGCCACTGCATCACGAGGATACCCTACATCTAAAAGACGCGTAACCTGTGCGTTAAGCTATCACTCATTTGTGCTCACACCGACTTGGTGAGGGCTCACTTAAGGCAAGCATGGCGATGCCGTTTTTTACAACCTTCGAGTGCTTCGACGCAAAATTTAACAGCGTTTTGACGATCTAGGAGAATACTGCAGCACAACGTGGTTCTTCTGGACGTTAAGGAAATGTCTAGAAATTGTATTCCATTATTCTGAGGCTGTCCATTATTCTGTGTCCGGTTTGCACGCCCTGTCTTCAGAATGAATACTTACAACTAGCTCAGCTCTCTGTTATTCTAAGATTAATATTTAGTTGTGCATCACTGACCGCTTGCAGCACTGCCGACAGGGGATCGCATGGTCGTCTTTGGTCCTTAAATAAACTAAGATATCATCGACGTACACATTACAAAACTTCCCAATAAAATTTTTTCAGTGCAGAGTTCATGAGTTTCTGGAAAAATGCACCTGAATTCTTCCACCCAAAGGGGCCGGTTGTATTCGTACACATCAAATGGTGTAACGAACGCCGCAAACTTCTTTGTGTCTTACCTCTCTTCCCTCAAAGGTACCTGCCAATATTCGTTACACAAGTCTATCTGGAGAACCATTCACACCCACCGGTCTCATCAATTATCTCATCAATTCTTGGCATTGGGAAAGGAGGAACAATCTGTCTGCCGGTTGATGAGTCGGTAATCTGTGCATAACCGGAACGATCCATCTGCTTTAGGCCGATCGTAATTGGTTGACGCAAACGAAGACGTGGATGGTCGAAATGATGCCCGCGTCTAGCGTGCCTTGAAGCTCCTGTCTTAACCAAGTTCTTCTGTGACTGAAGACATATGGCTCTTTCTTACGACGTTGTTGTCGCGTAGTTCGAAGGGAACTACGATTGCTGGGTAGCTGTGGGATAAGTGCCAACAGAAATGAGTTCCGTGCGTACTTCAACGTGACTTCGTCGGCGCACTTTACATTTTAGGATGTTTCCTGTAATACGGGAGCAACTTTCGACATTGTCAGTTGTTATGACATCGTTCCACAGTATTGTTTATTTTCAGAAGTTTCATGTCGGGTCGGGACGGAGGAAATCGAACTGACACACGACATTATGAGGCTTTCACCCGTACGCGTATTACCGGCCTCTGAAGCGAATTCTGCCTCGGTCCACTTCGTGAACTCCCTGCAAGTTCCATCATAGCTACACACCCTGATTGGTTTTCCTGGACAGATGTCATCTTTAGGTACCGTCTAATCGTTAATCAGCTCACTGAAGCACCTGTGTCGATCAACGCTGAAACGCTGGAACATTGACAATCATCGCAGCGAACAGAATGTTTGGGCTTACAATAAAACGGTCTCTCGCTCCAATAAATTCCCCTGCACGCAATTATGCGACGATTCTCCAAGTGAGCGTCAGTCTCATAGAATTGATGTTACGGCTGTTCTGTCAACGCAATTCTCGTACGGGAAGACACCTTTTCTAGAGATACTGCTTCATGAGGTTGCGGTGTGAGATCTTTCAACCCGATTGCATCTATAGAGTCAGAACTAATGCACTTCAAGCCATGAAGCGGCTCCTAAGACGTTAAAGGTGCTTGAGTCCATTTGCATTCGACTACCTTTCTTTATTCTCTGTATTATAAGTGGCACGATGCATGATTCTGGAAGGTTCGGATCAGCGTTATACAGCAGTTGTTGTTTTACGAAGAAATAGTCGACTAGGTTCTCACTGTTTGTTCCTACTTGATGGATTTGTCCCATAATTTTACTGCATTCTTTCTGAAGGCCTGACACACCTGTCCTTCCATGACTGCCATGATCTTCTTTGTGTTGGGCAAAACGCAAGTCAAACCATTGTTTGGCATTTACAGAAAGGCATGCTCGCATATTTCGTATTTTGTCGCAGTCCGTGTGCCATGATTCTGTTCACATATACCCTCAAATGCGCTCAACCAATAATCTACACCGGAACTGCCGTCAAAGATGTCCGGGTTTACTGTCATGTGACGAGTCCTGTCTGATGCCAGAATCGTCAAGAGTGCTTGCTGGTGCTGTAGTTGCTGCTTTTGCAACCAAGTGAACTGAGAAAGAACGTTCGACCAGCTTGACGTATCTGTAATTGCATCAGAATGGCTCGGCAGTTGCTCCTTAATGGTGTTTTGCTTTTCCCAGGCTTCGAACTCCGAAAAAGGTACATTTACCTTCACAGTACCTCTGGCGATGACGTCGCTGATTGGCTCTTTGGCAATGGTGGCGATGGATTCGATTCGGCCAGGTGTTATCATCTCTTCTGGCGCCGCAACGAAGTTCTCGCAGCGTAGCTCGCAGCCTGCAATCAGTGGCTCGCCGTCCCGCCGTCTGAGGTAGGTCACCCACATCTTCCGGATCCTCTCAAAGGCTGCGCCAAATATAAAGTTCCAACGAAAGCAATTTGCTTTCAGCAATTTACATTCCTCCTCGCTTCTTCTAGCCTCTTCTTTTCCGCCTTCTCCTACCAATTCCTTTGTATCACTACAACTGAGGATTTCAATACTCTGCAAGGCACATCATCCGCTGGTACCCTCTCACGCGGTGACGGCAGCTCGGCGTAGAGTACATACTACTGAACAGTAAGTAGGCTACATGCAGATAGCGGTCGGCTAACGCTGGGACATGACATGGAGTTATAAACACGGCGTGGTTCGGCACGTAAGGCGAGTGTGGGGAAAAAAGTAGAACATGCGCAGCCAGATTGAAGTTTAGGCTCTCCTGGGCTCCACGAGTGAAAGAAGAGGTTTTTTTTTTTTAATTTCGAGAGTTTGCCCAACGGCATACACAGTTAAATATACAGGTAGAGGCCGGCTTCTGCTATATACATCAACAATGCTCTATGGTGGGGCCCATAGAGCCACAAATCATAATCTGGTGGTCTTGTCGGATGAAGGCCCACTGTTCTCAACATACGCACAGAATATGTGCCCCAAGTAATGAAGAATTTTACATCACCTGTCATATGCAGAAGCACGGTGTCGTAGTAGCAGAATTTGGTCTTCTCATCGCTGCTCCCAGTAAGCACTGAACGAAGACATCCCCAGGGGTGAAGTCGTCAAGGTCCTTGCGGCTACACCACCGAGCGCTTCGCATTTATAACGTCTTTGATCTTGTGAAATTGGTATCTTACGTAGACGAAGAACTGCGTCGCACTAACTGTTCACAAGCGGGCGATCGTTCACGCAGAGGAGATCCTCCAGAGAACACCTCCACGGAAGGGAAAAAACAATGCCAGTGATGCTTGCAGTGCCGTCAAAATGAATGTTTTTGCCGCTATATAAGATGTAGTCTTCAACTAATAACCTTGTTGCTTTAGTTGAAAGTTGCAGGAACTCTAATTCACGAATAAAGTGGTGACAAACCTCAAATGCTGCAAATAATTTGTTATATGTGAGAGCTTTTGTACTATCAGTCCCGGTTTTGATGGAAATCGAACGTGGTTTTATAAAAAATTCTATAACAACGGCGTTCTAAGGATTGTCGCTATTTTTGAAAGGGTTTATACCTATAGTGCGTTCTCAACGTAATAAATCGTGAGAAACGTCATGTCAGTGCCCCATTCATGTGCGATGCAATGAAACAATGCCATGAGTACGGCTGCAGCTACAGTGCACAGCTGCAGCCTTCAGCTTGATATTCTTGTAAAAAGTAAAGTTACGGTTTCTTCGGAGAAGGCATGGTAATCTTGACGCAGTATTTCAAAAGGAAGAACGAGAACACTTTAAAAAAAGCTACGAAAGCGTTGTTTGAACCCACGACGTTCAACGCACGAGTTGCCGCACTGCGTGCTCTCCTGCGCACGCAACTGCGTCAGAGAGAACCTATGATCGCGTCCTACGTAGGCGGTTGTGTTCGACGCGGTGAATTCTTCCACTACAGCGCAGCTGTTGAAGTGACGACGCCGGACCCGCATGCACCCGTCACGGTGGTCGGTTCCGCCTCAGGAACGGCGCTTTCGCTTCTATTTCGAACCGACTACACCGTGAAAGTTCCCTTGTGCGGAGCCAGAAGAAAGAATCGTCTGCTGTACTAGATGCTTCACAGTTAGGTTGTGATATTTTGAAATGACTGTCAGAGCCCGGCGTTATCAATGTCGATTCGCACATGGAACTGTTCTGTTCGTGCTTATGAGGCAACCTTTCGCTGTAAATGACTGATACGACAGCTTTCAACCACGGGTCGATGCAGTCCTTGTTTACCTTTGTAACTGTTTCACATCGATGTAAGAGCGGGGCGCGCAGTGCCAATGTTTTACGCAGACTTTCGAAATGACGAGGGGCGGGGGGTGCTAAGACAACGCGGGGTCGGGGTGGTAAGTGCCTGCATATGTAAGAGGAGAGGGAGTGGTTGGGTTGGTGTGGAATAATGCTTAGGGCAGGCCCGTAGCCAGGATTTTTTTTCGGGGGGGGGGGGGGGCATTTGCTGAAAGTCCAGGTTTTTTAGAAAAACACCTATTTTTATAATTTATTTTTGGTAAAAACACGTACTTCACCAAAATTTCGGGGGAGGGGGGGGGCCCTATGGCCCTCCCCTGGCTACTGGCCTGCTTAGGGGGCTGTCAGTAGGTATACTAAATATGCATTCATAGCTACGTATAAGCAATTTATTGAATGGTTCAAACAAAAGTGACAGATATAATTTTGCTTTTATGAGGATTTATATTATTGAACTTTCGGTGACATGAAAATGAAAATAAAGATCCACAGTGCCACACAATCTGTTCCAGAAAAGCCTCAAACCCTCAACGGTCGTTCAAAACTGCCGTGTAGCAGCAGCGTGACAACTGCACGAGAGTCTGTAGAGTTGTGGCGTTTTGATGGCCATCGACTGCATGGCCTTTCAAAAGTGTCCTTGTGGCACAGGTATTGTTTATGAACAGCAAATCTTGGACCCAAATGGTGTCAAGGTGTGTGAAGAATGTCACATGTACTTGCAGTTTGCAACAAAACAAATGAGGCACACATTTTCACGAAGAAAATTAGTTACTGCCTGTCTTCATACAAACATTAACGCATATAAGAGCGACAAAATACAAACCGCATTGCATCCACATTGAGTAGATGTCCTGTATTTAATCAAATGAATGATGTAGTGCTTGGGAGTGCAAGCAGAGGCAGGAAGAAATATTCCTCGTCTGAATTGTTTCAGTTTGGGCTACTGTGTACTCTTCACATCTAGATAGCTATACCAACCCTTAAAAACTGGAGTTAGACAGTCTATATACTGTCTAAACCCATTTTTAGACAGTCTATAGACTGTCTACGCGCATTTTTGTAAGGGATTAATAGACCACGAGCGCCACCAACGGGCGCGTAAGCGCTCATGAGAAAAGTGTGTACGCCGCAGCAGTCGCCGCACAGAGCGCGCGGGCCTCACGCTTTAGCTTTCCGTTTACGCCATGCCAGCACTTGTGAAATCAAGTGAATGCGACAAGGTGTAACATCTTACTGCGTAAATCAGTCGTGAACTTCTTATATGTTTAAATACGACGGCCTCTCTACGATTTCCATCTGTGTAGTGTTAACGCGTGCCACTGTCGGACCACCTGAGCGGTTCCGAAGTTTCATTATTATTATTATTATTATTTTGGCGCCAGCATGCCCTACCGCATAAATTAAACAAAATATGCAACTCGGTTTCCTAGACGAATTCCGCGAGCGGTCATTGCAATTCGTGAATCGTGTATCCATTCGAAATCAACGCACTGTTGACGAGCACAAGGTCAGGCTCTCTTCGTATGTTAAACCCCAGATACAATACAATACAAGGTCAGACTCTGATATTTAAAGATTGCGCGAGGCAGTATGCACTTAGCAATGTAAGATACATTAATTAGACAGCGTGCGCGTTGCTCGTACCACACGTAACAAAAGATACGCTTTGATCACCATTCGTTGACACTTACGGCAAATGTTATATTTACAAACGCCGGTTGTATTTTCGCGTGTTGCCTGCCTCACATGTGACCAAACTGCGGATATGTATAGTCGTGCTCGGGACCAATATGAAATTACCTTTTTAAGGCCATAGCGACTAAGTGCAGTCGGCAAGCGCAAGAGTGGTCATAAATGCTCAAGCGAAAAACTATCTCTGGCAATACGATGCGTCTTGCTGATATCAGTGCATTACAAGTAATCGTTGAGTACACGTGAATTCGGTTAGATGGCCGACATCTGCATCTTTAACCTACATCTTTTAGTTGTAGGTTATCTTCCCGTTGCAGTGGCCACTGTCGCTGAACATTTAAAGAAGTCTATTTTGTTAAGTTCGAGCATGGTTGTAGCAACTGGATAGGAAAAAAACGTGTTGTATAAGTATTCCTTACATTCATTGCGTATCTCACAGGCTAGACGTAAGATTTGTGCCGCTGTGCAGAGAGAATGAATGAGTGAGTAATAGACAAGATGCGGACCGACAATGGTTTTGTAAAACACACCAACAAATTCACTGATTGCCGTACACAGGTGAGGTGTATAAGGTTACTTCAGCTGCGGCCGCTTCCACGTAGGACAGACGGGCCGCTGTGTGAGAGATTATTGGAGCATAAGAGATCGCTGACAGGAGGCTCACCTCCTAATCTTCCATCACATTGCGAGAATGTAAGTGCACGTTGAAGTTGGATGCATGTGCAGTTTTGTACCGGCACAGGAATGAAGAAACGCGTTCAATGATTGAGGCAGGGCATATCGCTTGGAACGTGATAGCGCTTGCGTTAGTTAATCGTGGATTAACTTGCATAAGAAGAAATCAAATGCCTTAGGGACACTAAAGAGCAAAATGATTTTTCTCATATGAGTAAAGTACTCTTTCACGATACCAAAAACACCACGCTTGCTGCGAGAAGACGCTTAGTGAGCGAGAAAATGCGCAAAAACAAAAAGTGAATGGCGATGCCACCTTGAACTTTCCGCACCATTCGCCGTGACGCCACATGTTTTGACGGCGCCTACTAGGGACTACGTAGTTCCTGATCGGTAATAATGAAGTACATTGTCCTTTGAGGGGGCCACAGACTTAACATACCAAGTTTGGGGTAATTTTGTTGAGCCAAAGGCACCAAAATGCGATAAATACACTGTGAAATCCGTGACGTCACGCGGGGAGATTTCAGCGCTAAAATTAAAAATGAGAGTTTGACCTTCATTTTCTCCTCTATTAGTGCACCTAGAATGGCGAAATCAACGGCATAAAAGTTCTCAGAGCACAATTTATCTATCAAAACCGATTCATGGTTTCTCCTTAGTGTCCCTTTAACAGTTATCTGTCATGTAGACCCGCGGATGTGCTGGATTGATAGGTTCGCCTATTGCAAGGACATGTGCATATAAGATTTCGTTTCTTTTTTGCCGTCGTGCGCCTTTGCAGTTATTAGTCGGCGTCTGTGGTGCCTTGACTTCTTCCTTGTGTCCGTGTTTGCTCGCCCTAGCTTTTAGAATGAATTCGGTGTTCTAGCTCATATTATTACATCTTGGTGATATCGGCACGCGATAATCCTCATGCTGCTTTACTGCTACATGTGATGCATGTTCGCTCGGTAATACCGACACTGCACTGTGTTAATCCTTTCGCATTTCATATGTAGAGATACATGCAGATGCGTCCGGATGTGTGCAGTATTTACGGCGTAAGAATAGTCAAGAAGCGGCGACGTTCTCTTTTCGTTTCGTGGTCCCCCCAATATCACGGCGCCAACGAGCAGCAGGTGAGCGAACAGCCGGCTCGCTCGGCGTACACCCTTTTGCTATAGCGCTCTGCGCGCCCGCGGGGCGCTCAGGATTGCTTGAAAAAGGTGTATTACGAATCCCGTTTCAACCATTTCATTCAGTCTTGCCTGTTATTCAAAATGCTGAGCTGGTGTTGAAAGGACGGTGGTAATGAGACTAAACTGTGGGAGATAAGATTTATTAATACGCTTTTCTTGCCGGAACCATGAATGGTTTCTATGACTTGTCCAGTATTGCAGCATCTGTGATCTTTTTATGCCTGCACCAATTTGCTGTAAGAATTGCCATTTTCATACCTGTCGTGATATTGCGAGTACTTGAAGCCTAAATCCCATTGGAGGTATTTGGCATGTGAAAGTGACAAGCAGCGAAATGAATGGTCGCATGACCAGGTCACTCATTTCTCATGCTAGATTGCTCAATTGGAGAAATCTATAATACGTCCCTCGTTGCCCAGGATTTCTATGAGAAACGAGACAGTAGCACGAAGCTGGAATAGTACATCACTAATGTACTACTGGTTGTAACACGGAAGAAGCGATCGGCCAAAAAAAAAGAAATATGCTTAATTGTTAGAGCACGTGTCATGCCAGATTCGGTGCATATTTGCTGCCTTCATACCGTCAGCATTGAACAGCTGTCACTCTCGCGCGGTTCAACTTCTAGGCGAGAGCTAACTCCATAATGTCACGTGTTGCTTTTTTCACAAAATTGCGTGTGTGGCTTTCATACTTCACGATCTAACATGAATGCATAACTCCTGGATATAGTTCAGGCAAGTTCAGATGAGCTTACTCGGGACAATGTTGGGCTCGAAGATGGACCAAATCCACAGTATGAATTTCCTGTAACAGTCAGCAAGGTCCATGGTAATTCGGAAAGTAGTCAAGAGGCTCCTGAGGATGTTGAAGTCGACAATCCAGATGCTGACCTCTCTGATTGTGTGGCAAGAAATTCAGCAGTAATGCTTCCTGACCTCTCTGTAAGCATATTGCAAGCTTGTTCTTGTGTGAGTCGTCTTTCAATAAAAATGTGCTTACTGGATTACAACCACTGATAGCTCATATTTGAAGGTACGAGATAAAAAGGGTCCTTATAAAGCACCGATTATGCGAGATATTGGTGATGGAGTACTGATTCAGATTTTAGAAGTTTTCGTATACTTGCGCGTAATAAAATTACTGGTGTCAAGAACACTAACAAGTTTATTGGGGTTGTTCGGAACGCATTTAGTATATTTTCAACGCCACTTCCTTAAAAAAATGTTCGTTATTATATCGAGGTGGTGGTATCAAGTGACGTGTAAGCACAGTGTGACGTAGGTCGAAGTTACGTGAGGGCAGCAACACTTGATGTTCTTGCAGCGCTCTGTACTGTCGGAAAGGGTCTTTTGGAAGGCAACGGAATGAAAATTCTGCCTTTGTATTGCAGTGTCCCATGTCTCGATTACATTCTGCGATCAAGATACATGACACATTTCATGTTGCTTTTCGAAAGTGTCTTCATGCTGCTCAAGGAAATTGTCGAGGAGTCTGAGGCATTTATTGCTGAGAGATTGTTGAAGAGGTTTGTTCAAGAGGTTTCCATACTGTATGGGGAGCCGCTCAGACCTTCAATGTTTATGAGCTTCTTCACTTAGCGAAATCTGTAAGGGTGACAGGACCACTGTGAGCAACCTCAATACTCCCATTTGAAGGAGGAAATGGAGAGGTCTCGAAGTTAGTAAAAAGGCGTTCCTCGACAGATAACAGAACGCAGTTCAGTTATGCACGGGGTGATGCAGCCGCTTCAACGCCCTGTGACTCTGCCACCGTTTCTGAAAAAGCAGCAGCCAATATTTTCACGAAAGAGCACCGAGCAGAGCCATACCTGTGTGTCAGGGGCTTCCCTGCCTTCCTGTGTTTTCCAGGGAAGTGCCCTAGCGCTAATGAAAGAAGCTGTTGGTCCAGGTGTGTCAGTGAACATTTGAGAGCTCGTGTCAGAACCGTCGTATAGCACAGCGCCAAGTACATGCGTGTCTTAAAAACATGCTCTAGCTATATTGAAGATTGCAGTGGCAATGTTTATCAAGTTGAGGATGTTCTTGCTGCAGGGACAACCATATTATTGTTGTGCCAGGAAATTATCGGTGAGGAGTATTTTTATCCTTCATGTACAGCATCGAGTACACGCCAGCACACGTAGGGCAGTATTTGCTGCGTGAAAGCAGCGTGGCTTCAGCATGTGTTTTTGGAAATGGAGGCGGAACATTCGTTCTAGCAAAAATGCCAAATCTTTTTAAACACATTATTAATGAGAACCAACAGACAATAATGCCAAAGAAAGTATAGGGGATGTTATTCGTTGTAATTAGAATAAAGTGTGAAGAAAGTAAAGTGGACGGAAAGATTACTTGCCGCCGGCAGGGACCGAAGCTGCGACCTTCGAATAACGCGTCCGACGCTCTACCACTGAGCTACGGCGGCGGTCATCCTCCCGTCCACTTAATGGGGTATACTATATGTGCAATTAAACCTAGGAGTCAGCGCCAGTCGCTGCGACTGGCGCTGAGTGATGTTCACGTCTCACGGCTTAAGACCTACAACACTGCTTCTGAAAACGACCTTTAGAGCTCCGGTACAGTGCTTCGGACGCCGGGGGTCATGCTACGCACCAATGGCATCGCGGTCAACAAGACGAAGAAAAGGATGACAGCAAGATAGACTGGCGCAAGCTGTTGCTGTCGGCAGCACTGATCGCTTAATCAATTGTAAATACACCTGATCCTGTTCATTCGAGTCTGCGTTTTGCGTAACAATATTACTGTAGACCAATTTGAGGAGCATTTTCTGAAAGAACCAGACTGACTCAAAACGGATGTATATTTATCCTTAAGTGTGGAGATTCTCGCAGATTAATTTCTTGCATTGTGTTGATATGTGTTGAATACTGTGTACACTCTTTACAGGTCCAGCGTGTGTGTCACAGCAAATTGCGACCAGTGAAGGCCCCTCCAACATCTGGTGAGGGCGCACTGTTACGTCTCGTGCTTCTGTGTCCGGGAAGCTTGTATAATATATAGATAAACCTTTTAATGAAGCTGGAGATGTTTGCCTGGCTGTTCGCCTGACATGCTACTCCAGGTGCTGGGTGACGATTATGATATATACAGTGATAACCACATAACACATACAGTCACACAAGTTTACAAAGTTTGGTTCAGGCTCGTGGCCCGCAAGAATTCAACAGCGCTTTCGTGGCACGTAGCGCACAGGTGCTGCTTTGCCATGGGCCCAGAACATGTCGCAACTCTAAGCACGATCCCCGTTGAAGATGCAAGGCTGCCTTCAGAGACTGTCTCTCTGATGCGTATCGCTTGCATTCACAAAGAACATGATGTAAATCTTCTTGGACGTTGCATTGGACGCACATTGGTGAGTCCGACAGCTTAATCTTGCTCCTGAAGTAGTTGGTGTATGCGACGTTCAGTCTGATGCGGTGCAAGCATGTTTCATCTTGCCTGTTTAGGTCTCGCGGCATATCAAAGTTACACGATGGGTCAATCTTGTAAAGTGGTCCATACTGGTGATTAGCATCTGTCCAGAGGGATCGCTGGAGCCGCCAAGCGTGTGCCGATACGATTGTCGCGGCATCTTTTCTCGAGAAAGGTATCTTGATGATTTCTCTCGAGGCGTCATGTCCAGCTTTGGCAGCGTCATCAGCATGGACGTTGCCTTGTATTCCACAGTGGGCAGGTATCCACTGCAGAGCAATGCGGTGATGGAGGTCACAGGCTTTGTTGCATAGATATTTGATGTCCATGACGAGTTGGTCTTGCGTGCTTGGGGACTTCAGAGACTGCAGCGCCGCTCTTGAGTCGGTGAAGATGACCCAAGACTCAGCTGTCTGATCTACAATGTAATTAAAATGCAGCCCGTAGTGCAGCCAGTTCAGTCGCTGTAGATGAAGTGCGGTGACTAAGAGTGGCAGAGATGGTGACATTGGCAGATGGAATCCAGACACCAATTGCAGACGATGTAGGTGTAACAGAGCCATCAGTGTAAATATGACGGTGAGCCCTGTAATTATTTTCCACGTGCTGTAGGGTGAAATATGTTAGTGCTGGTCCGGGTGTACGTCTCTTGTTCTTGAACCCAGGCACAAAAGTGATTATTGACCACGAAGGAACTTTCCACGATGGCTCCTGTAGGCATTGATGCGCTTTCATAATGCAGCGGAAGCAAGCTCCGCACCACAAGACTGCTGTCTGAAGCAAGCGGATGACCCGGCATTCTGGTGGCATAACGCAAGTGAACTCGAAGAAACTCCTGCTGCAGAAGCACTGCAGCTGATAGGCGTCTGCTTTCGGCAAGGGTTCCAATACTTGATGTGTTTTTTGGTAGGCCAAGGCACACTCTCAGGGCTTTCGCTTGAGCTCCAGTCAGTGCTTGTATGTTGGTTTGTGAAATGCCATGTAACGCAGGAAGGCTGTATCTTAGAAGACCTTCACAGAGAGCCGTATACATTCGCAGCAGGGCACTTACGGAGCAGCCCCCGGCGTTGCTTGATAACATGCGGAAGATGCTCGCATATGATGCAACTTTTTCCTTTAGTATTCGAACTTGGGGCGTCCATGTCATTAGCCTGTCGATTGTCACTCCCAGAAACTTATGACTTTGCACATACCGAATGGGAGAATTCGCTACCTTTAACGTATAGCGCGAAACATCACGCCTCGTAAAAGCAACGGCGGCGCATTTTTCTGGTGACATCATTAGACCTCGCCCGAGTAAGAATTTTTCGATTGAATTGAGAGCTTTTTGTAGTCTTGCTCGTAGGACACGTCTGTTGCGACCACTGCTCCATATACAAATGTCATCTGCATAGAGAGAGATTTCGACCGATGCAGGGATACACTTCTCCAGTCCAATGAGAGAGATGTTGAATAAGGTTGGACTTAGAACACCGCCCTGGGGGACTCCTCGATGCACTGTGTGCGGGGCTTGTGTCACCTTCCTCTTGTGGACATGTAGACTGACGATCAGTGAGGTAGTCCAAGATCCAGCGGTACATACGACCGCCAACTCCGACAGACTTCAGGGCGTATAGGATGGACTCGTGAGTCACGTTATCGAACGCTCCCCTTGATGTCGAGGAATACGCCGATAGTGATGTTGCCCGTAGCGTTGTTGAGTTTTACGCAGTTAATGAGACGAATCGCATTGTCGATGCTACTGCGGCCCTTTCGAAACCCTGACATTTGTGGAGGGTATGCATTCATGTTCATCAGCAACCAGTCCAGGCGCATCAATACCATCTTCTCCATAAGCTTTCCTACGCAACTGAGAAGAGCAATGGGGACGATAGGAGTTAAGGTCCGTTGGAGACTTGCCAGGCTTGAGAATAGGGGATGACACGAGCGCGTTTCCAGCAAGGTTCAAGACGCCCACTCTCCCAGCTGGCATTGAAATATGGCAAGAAGGTGCATCTTCGCCTTGTCGCCTAAATGCGTTAACTCAAGCGTAGCTAACGCAGTCAGGTCCGGGAGATGACGCCTTGTTCACCAGTGCCAATGCTCCAAGCAGTTCCATTATCGAAAAAGGTTCATCCGCCTCTGTGGTGCTCGTCATCGCTAAAACCTCTTGTGCTACACGAGGCAAGGTCGCTTGCGCCACTACTGCAGTCATCTTAGAGCAGAAAGCCTCCGCCACGCCAACTCGCTGCTGTTACGAGAATAAAGCAACTGAACTGAAGGGATGCAGTTGAGTCGGTGTGGTTTTTAAGCTGCGGACGATACGCCATATTCTTGACAGCGGCTTTCTTGGGTCCAGTTTAGAACAGAAGGCCCGCCATTGCCTCCTATCTAGCTTATCCAGGTGACGTTGGATTGTTTTGCATTCGCCCTGGCATCGCGAATATCATCTGCAGACAATGTCCTACGAGCACGTCTTTCAGATCGGCGGCGAATGGCCCGGAGCCTCTCATACTCAACGTCAACCGTTGAATGAGTTCGAGGTGGTTCTAGGCGTTTGGTGCTACTTTGTTTTGCTTGATTGAGCACAGCCACAAACTCCTCATACGTCATTCCAGATGGGTCTGAATCTTCGATTGTAGCGTTGTATAACTCCCAGTTAGTGCAACGAACCACCCTCCGTGCGTGTACTGCTTAGGACAGCCCAAGGAGATGTAGGTTGGCACGTGGTCACTACCATGACTTTCGATGTCAGCAAACCAGGTTGCCGTGGACATGAGGTGCGCGGAGATCATTGTCGTGTTCTCGAGGAGCACGAAAGAAGCGACTCTCCACACGGCTTGCTGGTAACAAAAAGCGTTTATTTCAGAGGCGCCCGGACGCGCCTGCTCTCGGGGTGTAAAACCGATCCGCGCACCGGGAGGGCGCGCTGGGCTGTCCGTCGTTTACACTACGCGGCGCGTGCGTGTTACAGTAGGCGAGCGCCATGCCACATCTCCCTCTCTTAAGTGACTACACCGTAACGTTCAGGCACAAACACTCTGCGGCCGGAACGGGTGGTGGTTGCTGGAACCCTCGATGTCTCTGCTGCAGCATCGTTGACTGGCTTGGGCAGTGAATTTTGCTGTCGGTTCGCAGCGGTCACCTCGCTGGGACGAAGCTCCATTGTAGAGGGCAGCTAGCGGTCCCGCGACTGTCGACGGCTCGAAATCTTCGTCGTCAGTGTCGGAGAATAATGAGGAGGGAAGCGGTTGCGCATTCTTCTGTGAGGCCGGTAATGGGACGAGCATCTTTCTGTTGCGACGCACGTGTCCGCGCTCTGTTTGGACCCAGTAGGAGCGGGGAGTGTCTGCTTGTTGAGTTATCTCCCCCTCGCATTTGAGGTCTCGCACCCAGACACGGGTGTTTGGAGAGAGAGCTGGTAGGTCCTTAGCCGCATGACGACGGTTGAAGTTTCGCCTCTGGCGTTGTTTTGCTTCGAGGTCCCTTTTCGTCACTTGTTTGTTGTCGACGTTTCCGGGAACTAGGAGGGCAGGAAATGCAGGAACTCGAGAGCGTAGCTGGCGTCCCATGAGCAGTTTAGCCGGGCTGAAGCCTGTCGGCCCCGGCGTGTCCTCTGTAGGCCAGTAGGGCGAGGTACGGATCGTCTGCTTCTCGAGCAGATGTTTCAATGTTTGAACGGCACGTTCCGCTTCCCCGTTGGCCTGCGGATGAACAGGGCTGCTCGTGGTGTGGTTGAAGCCGTATGCTTTAGCGAATTCTGCGAATGCCGAGCTCGAGAACTGCGGGCCGTTGTCGGATACCACTGTCACAGGGATGCCATGACGAGCGAAATGCTTTTGAGGTGGTTAATGACGGCGTCTGCGGAGGTGGAAGCAAGGAGTGCAATCTCGGGGTACCGTGAGTGATAGTCCACACATATCAGGTAGTTCTTTCCCCGAAGTTGGAATAAGTCGATCCCCACCATCTGCCATGGAAGCTCTGGTGTAACTGTCGGCAGAAGCGGCTCGGCTCTTTGCGGTCGGTTTATAGCGCAAGTTTCACAGTTAGAAACCATTCGCTGGAGTTCCGATGAAATTCCTGGCCACCACACAGACTGTCTTGCCCTTGCTCTGCAGCGCC
Source organism: Rhipicephalus sanguineus (assembly GCF_013339695.2). Lineage (NCBI taxonomy): Eukaryota > Metazoa > Arthropoda > Arachnida > Ixodida > Ixodidae > Rhipicephalus > Rhipicephalus sanguineus. The sequence goes on along the minus strand of NW_023615836.1, from coordinate 18,975 downwards.
CGATGCCTTGGTGCCCCTCATGTAGGCGAGTGAGAATTTCGCTTCTCAGAGAATGAGGAATCACTAGGCGTGTTCCGTACAGCAGGTAGCCATCGTTTTCAGACAGACTTGTTCGGTACTGCCAAAACGGAGAGAGGGGGGCTGGGACGTTGCGTTTTTCTGGCCATCCGTTGAGGCAAAAGCACAAAAGACGCTGGCAGACCTCGTCTTCTTTTGAGCTTTCTTCACTGGATCGAAGGCGGAAGTTTGCAGACCCATGAGTGCACCCTCTACGTAGGCGCTCACTTCATCACAAGTGAGAGTTCCCGCTGTCGAGCTGCTTGCAGTTGGTGCTCTCGAGAGAGTGTCAGCAGTAGCAATACTTTTTCCTGGGACGTACTGCATGACGTAACTGAAGCGCATGAGGGCGCATGCGGAAGCGTTGAATTCGTGGTGGCAGCAGATCGAGAGACTCTTTTCCCAGGAGGGTGATCAAAGGTTGATGATCTGTTTGAAAGGTTGCCGTGAGACCACGCAGGTATTCTTCGAACCGTTCGGCTCCCCAGGTTAGAGCCAATGCTTCCTTTTCTATCTGAGCATACCGCGTTTCGGCGGGCGTTAGGGATCTTGAGGCGAATGCGACTGGGCGGTTGTTCCCATCCGGTTGCACTTGTAGCAGTACTGCGCCCAATCCGTAGGCTGATGCGTCTGCTGAGAGTGTAGTAGGATATTCCGGATGGTATTTGCCAAGCACTGGTCCGAACAGATGAGGTCCTTGATGTTTTGGAAGTCTTTATCCTGAGCGGGGCCCCATGTCCACTCCGACGTTTTCTTGAGGAGAACGCGGAGAGCGGCTGTCCTTTCGGCCAAATTTGCAGGAACCTTGCCAGATGGTTCACCATCCCTAAGATCCGGCGGACTCCGGCGACGTCTGTAGGCGGCGGGAGGCACTTGATAGCCTCGACTTTTTAGGGTCGGGACGTATGCCTTGACTACTGATGACACAGCCTAGGAAGGTCACCTCCTTCACGCTGAAAGCGCATTTAGAGCGGTTGAGGGTGATTCCAGAGGAAGCAAGCTTCTTGAGAGTCGTGTCAAGGTTTCCGTCGTGCTCGGCTTGATTGCGGCCAAAGACGAGAATGTCGTCCATGAGGTTGACGACTCCTGTTAGTCCGCTCAGGATTTCGGACATGCGTTTTTTGGAAATACTCCGGTGCTGACGTTATGCCGAATGGAAGTCTCGTGAAACAAAAGCGTCCAACTGGCGTAATGAATGTTGTCAGATCTTGGCATGTCGGCGAAAGAAGGATTTGGTGAAAGCCCGAATTTGCATCTAGTCTTGAGAAAACGGTTGCCTCACCTAACAAAGCGAGCGTCTGTTCCACTGACGGGAGGGGAAATCTTTCCCTGAGGACTGAAGAGTTGAGGCGGGTGAAGTCCACGCATATTCGGACACCTCCTGAGGGTTTCACTACCGGAACAATTCCGGCGCACCAGTCCGTAGGGCCTTCTACAGGGCGGATCACTCCTTGTTGTTGCATGCTGATGATCTCCTGCTCGACTGCTTTCCTAGGGGCACAGGAATGCGCCTTGCCACGGTAACGGAATACGGCACAGCCGCGGGATTGAGGCGAATTGTGTACGCACCCGGCAGCAGACCCAGACCGTTGAAAAGTTCGGGATATCGTTCCTCAACGCGTTCCGTGGCGCACAGAAACTTGACTAATCCCAAGCTTTCGATGGCAGGTAATCCAAGGAGGGGGATGCTTCAGCTGCTGCACAACGTAGACGACTTGGTTCGATCTTCGCGACCTCCACGTGATCGTTGCGTCAAATTTCCCGACGACCTGAAGTGCCCTGCCGCTCGGTCCTGAGAGGGTTTCGCTTGCTGGCTGGAGATGTTCAGGAATTCCAGCAAACGTAGCCGGGACAACAGAAACTTGAGCACCGGTGTCGATCTTTGCAATCAGTGGACAGCCGTTCAGGTCGACTTCGACAAGCCTTGAGTCGTGCTGAGCGTCGGCTGGTTGGTTTACCGCCCCAAGAAACATCGCTGAGGTTCCTTGCTCGAGCGTTGAGATGTCTCTTGAGGGAACTTTTCTGCAAACACGAGCGAAATGTCCCCTTGTGTTGCACTTTGAGCACTTCTCACTCTTGCTGGGCACAGAAAACGAGAATGAGGCGCTCCACCGCAGTAGTCGCACGATTGAATATTTGATTTCGTGGCGTTGTTATGCGGTCGCGGTAGGTTCTTGCCTTTGCCGCGGCGATTGTGGGAGACGGCGTCGAGACCGGTGTATTCTGACTTGAAAGACGGTTCCCCGGAGGCCTGAAGGAGCTGCTGCTGCTGCTTGCGCACGGACTCCTTTTGGCGTGCCTTAGAGAGCGCCATGGCGAGTGTGAGGTTAGCGTCCATCTGTAGGGCTTCGCAGAGCTTCTTGTCGCGGAGTCCCAGTACGAAGCGGTCGCGGATGAGGCGATCCCGCAAGTCACCGTAGTCGCACCTGTCCTGCCATGTTGTATAGGGCGGTGACGTATTGGTCGACGGTCTCGGAGGGCTCTTGTTCCCGCCGATTGAAGCACGCTGACTCGTACACGACGTTTCTCGCTTGGACGAAGTGCGAGTCAAACTTCGCCTTGACAAGGTCAAAGTTCTTGCTGTCTTCCGTGGAGAGCGAGAACGTGTTGAAAATTTGTCTCGCTTGGCGACCCATTACGTAGAGCAGAGTTCGCACCTGCATTTCACGCTCTTGATGGACGAGACCCGATGCAAAACGGTAGTCGTCGAACTCGAGGATCCATGCAGGCCACTCGGAGGCTTGATCAAACGTAAATGGCTGAGGAGGCTTTAAAGAGAAGCCTGTCGCGGCGTTCGTAGCTGCCGTAGCCGAGTCCGTCATCGTGGTCGTTGGAGACCGTTGAGGACGACGAGAGCAGAGGCTAGAAGAGACGGCAGAAGGATCCCACTTCTGACACCATGTCGTGTTCTCGAGGAGCACGAAAGAAAGCGACTCTACACACGGCTTGCTGGTAACAAAAAGCGTTTATTTCAGAGGCGCCCGGACGCGCCTGCTCTCGGGGTGTAAACCGATCCGCGCACCGGGAGGGCGCGCTGGGCTGTCCGTCGTTTACACTACGCGGCGCGTGCGTGTTACAGTAGGCGAGGCGCCATGCCACAATCATGGTGACATCTAGGGCGCTGCACCGGTCATTCTTGAAGAAGGTTGGCTGTCCATCGTTAAGAATCGCCAGGTTGTTTCGATGTGCGATATCAAAAAGGCGTCTACCGCGGACTGAAGTCTTTCGACCGCCCCAGGCAGGGTGATGCGCGTTGAAGTCCCCGGTTAGTATGTGAGGTCCAGGTGTGCCATCTATTATGTCCTGCAGCCTGTCCACATCAAATGTAGCACGAGGTGGTATGTATGCCGCAATCACCGTAAAGGCCAAAGTGTCCCACTTCACTGTCACTGCAGCGTATTCATTGGATGCATCGGCTGATATGTGGTGAACATTGAAAGTTAAATCATTACGAACAGCCAAGAGAACTCTGCTGGTATCCATTCCCGTCGAAGAAACTGTGATGGTGTATCCTGAAAGACGAATGCCGGTGCGCACTCGGGACTCTGAGATGGCGATCACCGGAAAGCGGTGCTTATATACAAACTGTCTGAAGTCGGAGAGACGACAGCGGAGGCTGCAGGCATTCCATTGAAATACTGTTGCCTGTTTCCTAATGTTCTTGAAACTGGTCGAATGTTTGAGGCCCGTGTACTTAGATTTAGGTGCACGTTAAAGAACCCCAGGTGGTCGAAATTTCCGGAGCCCTCCACTACGGCGTGTCTCATAATCATATCGTGGTTTTGGGACGTTAAACCCCAGATATTATTATTATTGAAACTGGTCGGCTGAGCTGTTAACACCATTGTGCCAGAACAGGAGAGAGAAAATCAAGCAGCGTCATTATAGACTTAGCCACCGGGGAGGACATTGGAGTGAGGAAGCTGCGTACAGCGTCGACAAGAGCAGATAGCAACGAGTATATATTTCCATGGTCTTGTCGAGCGCCGCACTCGCGTGATCCACGCCAAGACGTTGGGGCCCGTGACTCTTTCGACAGGCCAGCTGAGCGTTCCTGAGCACCTCGTGTGTGAGGAGTTGGAGCTGATGGGCAAGTCGGTAGAGACGGGAACTCATTTGTGTCGTCAATTCGTGGCGGATTTGACGGCATTCCTTTGTCAACTGGGGGCATCACTGCTTGGCCACCACCTCGAGGTTTTTGTTTCTGGCGTACCGCATCCTTTGCCAATTGGTACCCAACGTTGTTTTCCACGTTGTAATTGTGTATCCGCTTCTCTTTACGCAAAATGGGGCAGTGAGTTGACGTAGACTCATGTTTTTTCCTGCAGTTAGGGCACTGTGGCTCTTCATTTCCACATGCAGATCGGTCGTGGTTGCCCCCGCAGCGTGAGCATCGTGCTTGTGACCTGCAGGCACCAGCAACATGGCCAAAACGCTGACACTTGGTGCACTGCCTCGGAGCCTCAATGTACTTGGCAGGAGCCACTATAATAGGTCATGCGCCCTTGAAAGGACTAGCTAAAGGGTAAGCTTTCTAGCGTTTCAATGGGAGCCAACTGGGAGGGGGAACCACTCGAATTACGGAAATTTTTGCCTGGGTGTTTGGGTGTAATTGTGCATAAACACCCTAACACCCTTCTTTCTCGTTTGGGTGTAATGTGCTTTTACACCCTACACCCTTTTTTCATTTGGGTGTAATATGCTTTTACACCCAACCACACCCATTGGGTGAAAGTTTGAAACTACACCCATTGTATAGGTGTAATCCTGATTGGTACACCTATTTTTTGGGGTGTAAGAGTGTGAGTTATAGACACCAAGTTACACCCATACGGGTGTAAAGTGGTTTACAGTGTAGGCTACTACAAGGTCAATGTATACATGGTGACTGAAGAAGTCCTCCTGGAACCCTAACCAGATTTATTGGATTTGCAGGGTGATACGTGTATTACGTATTTTTCTACGCAGCATGCGTCTTGAGTCATTGCTATAGTGCACCCGTTATTCAAGCGACTATTTCTTCGCGCCTACATGTCCCCATCGTCAGTGCTCACAGCTCTCCCTCTGTCTTCCCATCACATTCCCCTGGCGCAGAGTAGCAGGCTAGCGTAGTCTACCTCAAGGCGACACTTCACCGTTTCTTCTATCTCTCGCCCGGCCACGTATACGCTGTTCGCCATGTTCGTGGAATATCCGCTTATGAACAAGAACGCGTTTGCTTATTGAGAGAGGCTTAAAAGTGGCAGTTTACGTCACAGAGCAACAGACTGTAGCCACTGTGAAACATCTACGGCAGCTTTCCGCAACGTTCCCGCGTGCGCCAAGAGCCAGAAACACTGCAACACATGATAGGGGAATGTAATTTCAACCAGAAGCACCCACCACCACTCCTCCCTCCCCTCACGCCCACCATGCTCCCCCACCGTATCCCACCCCTTAGATCTTTGTGTCCAGCCCCGGCCTGGAAGACCAGCTGCGGCTCGTTACCAGGGGCCAGGCGGCGAGAGACGCATATGGATTCCAGTGAAGAGGGGGCCACTTCCTTCCGGTGCATGCGCCGAAAAGCTCATAAAGTTTTTCATTCATTCACTGAAGAATTATACAGTGCTCAGCGACTTAAAGGCGATACTTGGAGCGTATGGCTTTCAGGCGCGCCGGGGACACCCAGCTTGTTCATGGTGTAGTATGATCAAAACGAGAGGCTTTGTGATCTACTGTGATGGAATTTAGTGCCACAGCGACCCAGCGAAGCGCCGGCTGTCATGCGGCCGGATTATTGCGCTTCAGTTACTGAGTGTTGGGGGCCGAATTCAGAAAGCTTCTCATTCGTAAGTCTTTTTGCGATTGGCCGAATGCCTTCGCTAGCAATACCTTCGTTCAGTGACAGGATTTGCTACAGTTTTCTTTTAAGGAAGTTTGTAGCGTAAGAGATGCCCGTGAATAACGGTCACATGATTAGATTTTATTTAGAACACTGCGTGTACTATCTCTCTCCAGGAATAAACCATCGTGAATCACAACACTGAACAGATTGAGCGCCTAACAAATGTCGTTTCATAACGCTTTACAAATGTCAAGAAGCTCGCTCGCGCGCGCGTGCGTTTGTGATTTTAAAAAAATGGTCTAAAAATGCGCCCCCCTCCCCTTTTGTAGCTCCTCCGATTGCTACTGTTTCTTAAAGAATTACTGCGGCTTTGCCTCGGTCCAAATTTACATGAAAGTGTATAATGTAGCCTACATAACCTATGTTACATGTTTAAATTGGGGAAGAAGACTTAAAAAAAAATAAAGGGCTGTTGGGAAATAATTGCCCTCGGCCGTCTTGGCGGAGACGGCCAAGGGCAAGTGCCTATCGCGCCCTTTCGCCCCCTTGAACACAAACATCCGACATTTATTGTTTTATGAAAATGGGGTCATG
>NW_023615836.1:0-7500 GCF_013339695.2 Rhipicephalus sanguineus | reverse complement strand
TCAAACTGAACCACCACAAGGTTGTGCAAAGTTTCCCTTTGCCTCACCTTCACTGCATAGCACGTCAGCACATACGTGCGTGCGCACGTGTGTGCGCGCGTGTGTTTACACACACACGCACGCACACACACACACACACACACACACGCACGCACGCACACACTGTAGAATACGCCACACTGTCCACTGCACCATAGTGAACTCCGGATGCCCCGTGTGTGTGTGTGTGTGTGTGTGTGTGTGTGTGTGTGTGTGTGTGTGTGTGTGTGTGTGTGTGTGTGTGTGTGTGTGTGTGTGTGTGTGTGTGTGTGTGTGTGTGTGTGTGTGTGTGTGTGTGTGTGTGTGTGTGTGTGTGTGTGTGTGTGTGTGTGTGTGTGTGTGTGTGTGTGTGTGTGTGTGTGTGTGTGTGTGTGTGTGTGTGTGTGTGTGTGTGTGTGTGTGTGTGTGTGTGTGTGTGTGTGTGTGTGTGTGTGTGTGTGTGGTGTGTGTGTGTGTGTGTGTGTGTGTGTGTGTGTGTGTGTGTGTGTGTGTGTGTGTGTGTGTGTGTGTGTGTGTGTGTGTGTGTGTGTGTGGTGTGTGTGTGTGTGTGTGTGTGTGTGTGTGTGTGTGTGTGTTGTGTACACGGTGTCCGGAGTTCATTATGGTGCCGTGGACAGTGTGGAGTGTCCTGCAGTGCGTATGTATGTAAAACACACACGCACACGCACGCGCACACACACGGCATCCGGAGTTCCCTATTGTTGTACAGTGGACTGTAGATAAAAGAAAATCGCTTATACGGAACTACCCGATGAAGGAACACAATATTAGCAAACTTCGCCTAAATGAAATGCTTTTTGTGTGCGTGAACTTTGGTTAATTATAAATAGAACAGAATTACCAGATATGTCACTGACCCATATACAGCATTCAAGACACTAACAGTTTGACTACCTTGTAAAATAATGTTGCTAAACAGTTCAGAAAATCGAATACATCAGGCAGTTACGGTGCTAAGACGTCAACTGCGGCTATGAAACGCTCATATTGCTTAGCTTTCACGTTCCGTTTTTTCGCGATGTCACCAGTCAGAAAGGGAAAGTACAAAGCGCACACCTTCACACAAATTTAAAAGTTATTGCTCCAGTAGTTTCCTATCATTTCCTATCAGGTGCCACAATTTGAAAGAGAAAGCAGCAGTGATCACATCTAAACGAGCATTCAGTGCTTACGCGCGAGTGATAATATTCGACGGGTGCAATAAAGTATTTTTGTTCGGTGCAGTAAAATTAAACACTCGATGTTTTAAAATGTTGTCTTGCTTTTTGGGCCACTGACTTAAATGGCACTTCGGATAAACGGAACACATTCTTATGTACCTTAGTTAGAGATCCGTTCAAACGATTCTTCTGTGTGTTTGTAGGCAGTTATAGTTTGAAACCGCGACACTTTGGCATTATTACAGGATGTCGATATAACAATAATAACATATTTTTACAGAATATCTCGCTATTATCGATCTTTCTATGCTGAATTCCAAAGGCATATTCGGAGCACTTCAGGAATATTGTCTGCTATTCCTATTTTCGGAGCAAGTCTGTTCGACTGGCAAGTGGTGAAAAAATATGTTAAGCTGACATTTGTCCAGAGCAAGCCCACGCGCGGTCCTTCGAAGCAGTGATCGCAAACGTCGCGGTTAAACCCAAAACCAATGTGACCCGTTAAAGCGGAACGCAAGAAGTTCTAACGTGCACGGCTTCAGTGGGGCTTTATACCGGACGTGTTCTGGATATTTCGACGCTCAATACACACGATGGGCTTGGAAGGCGACGAAGACAAGCTCCGGCACCTCCGTCACGTTCCACTACTCTTTCCGTGTCTTCTATAGAGCAGCCTATTTTGCACCTCAAAGCGCGTCACGGTCTGACCTAATCTGCGGAGAAGCTTCTTCGCGCATGCACCTGTCACATCTGAAAACTGCCTGCGTTTTCGCGATGGCGAAACGTATTTGGAGTAGCGTTTTGTTGCTTTACCTGTGCGCGCAGTACTCGAGGCTAGTGCCGGCGCCACCTTCATCGCGCAGTGCGAACTCAGCCATGGGAAATGTGGTGCGACGCAGGTCGTAGAAGCCAAGGCGGCCGTCGCCCTGAAGCGCCGCCAGCAGCGCCGGCTGCGAAGGAGACCAGCGGACCCTCGTGGCCGCTTCCGGCAGTTGAATACTCAGCACTGGCTCCAGCTGCGATCAGAGCATGCGCAAAACTGTCTCCCTCTTTACTTGCTTCGCATTGATATTGTACAGTACACTGTGGACTTCGTCGTCCCACGTTGAGAGGACAACGCAACAGGCGCCGCAAAGCCCTCTCATTCAGTATTTTGCGATTAATTCGTTATGCCACAATATGACCAAATTAACAGTCATGATAAGGCATTAGCATGTGTTAAAGACTTCCTCGGTACCAATACGCAACAGTTTCTCCATCAGTTCTCCTGTGATATATAGTGGCCCGCAAAGGTCAGTATTGGGGCCTTTGTTCTTTCTCATGTATGTTAACGACCTTCCGAACCGAGTTCTTTTTCTAAAATCGGAGTGCGTGCAGAATTGTGTAATCTACAATAAAACTACTAACAGCATTGAATCTGTCAATATTCAACGAGATTTTAACAATATAAATTGACTGGTGCGATAATTGGCTCATGGAACTAAACACCAAAAAATGCTAGAGCATGCATACTTTTGGTAGGTCCTCCAGTAATAATCCGCCATGCTACTCCCTTAACAGGGTCGCTCTTCATGGCGTGAATTGATATAAGTATCTTGGTTTCTTGTTGCATGTAAACGCTCCTAGAAAGTGCGCACGAAATACGATTTGAACAATCTTAACCGCATGCTCGGCTATCAGCGACGCAATCTTCAAGGGCACCACCTACGATTAAATTAACTGTGTGTAAAAATTTTGTTCGTCCTAAAGTGGAGCACGCATTCCCTTGTCAAACAACCCTTATCCATAACCTGGAAAGTGTTTGAAAAACGAGCTGCTCGCTTTATGCTACGAAATTATTAAAGCCAATATTCTACTATATGAATGAAAAAAAAAAAGAACCCTTAAACCTACCTGAACTCCCCTTGCGTCGAAAAATTTCCCGCCTTGGTCTTTTTCATAAAATCTGTCACCACAACCTTGTATTTAACGATCGTAGATTTGCACCCCTTAACTTCACGTCTTCTCGTAGTGTTTGGGACGTTAAACCCTAGATATTATCATTATCTTCTCGTAGTGACCACCGTTTCAAAGTACGCCTGCCAGCTTGTCACACTAACCTCTACCAAGACCTTTTTATTTTATTTATTTATTTATTTATTTATTTATTTATTTATTTATTTATTTATTTATTTTATTTGTTGTTTATTTATTTATTTTTGTCAAGAAACCAGCACATATGAAACCACTTTTCTGCCTCCATTGCCACCTTCATCTATATTAGAATTCTAACATATCTATAGCCTTCCAAAATGTTTTATAATACGTCAGTGCTACATATTTTGTTTTCGATAACCTCTTCGTTCTTTTCTGTAATGCCTTCGGGCCTTGAAAGTGTAGCGTTTAAATAAATAATAAATAATAAATAACTAATAAAATAAATAAATAAATAATAAAACCTTTTTTTTCACGCCAATAGAACCAGCCAGACCGTCGGTGACATTACAGTGCTCTGTTTGAGTCACAAATTACATTGTGGTAGTGACCAGTTGTTCAACTATTTTATCTTTTTTTTAACCTTGGTTACCGCAGTAAGCTAGAATATTGCTGCGACGTTCCCAAGAGAAAGACCGTTAAAGTTTGCAAGCATGACATCTTTCGCTTTTCATACGTTTTGAGAGAAACAGTGGGGCCAATAGGGCACAGCCCGAACAACGTGCTCTGTACAAGAACTCTCCTTGAAATGGAATAAAAGAATGCTTTAGAGAGGACGTAGAAGACGACAGACACTGCGCCTGACTAACAACAATATAGTTGTCTGTCGTCTTCAGTTTTATTTAATTTCATAACGCGCCAACCAGCCATTTAAGCACAGTACTACAGGAACGCTCTGCAATGGCCTCTTTTCCATTCTTGACACCAGGGTGTCTATGCAGGATGGCCCGAGCTTCTCGTAGGCACGACTTTGCTCCGAGCTCGCACTACGGCGGTCATGGCAGGAAGGCAGTGCGGAGCACGCGAAAGCAGCGTTGAGAAAAACGGCTACAAAAATGCGCATGTACACTGCAAACAGTTTCACACCCTATAGGTGTATTGCGTATTTGCGAAAAACACCTATCGTACACCCTTTTTATCTGTCAGTATTATCCGAAAGGGTGTAATGTCTTCTTCGCACACCTTCGCACACCCTTTTTATTTTTGGGTGTACAATGGGTGTATGTTCTGTTAAACACCCATGGGTGTTCTTCGAATTTTACACCTATGGGTCAATTCACGCAGTGAATTGGCCCATAGGTGTAAACGGGTATCGTTTTACTGCTGAATGCAATTAACTGAGACACTGAACACCACGGGCAACGCCTCCTGAAACCACGGGTCACCACCCTGTTCGAAAGAGCGTCTTGGCACAGGATACTGTTTCACGAGGCACCTGAGTGTGAGCTACCTGCTCGTGAATCAGTAATGGTTCACCTTGGTCTGCTAAGCTTGCCACTCAATTTTCATTCTTTTAGTTGTGCATATCTCAAGTCTGCTGTAATTGCAAAGACGCATGTATTCTGCCTACTTTATTAGGCAAGTTGTAGTGAAAATAAAATATAGCATTGTCGTGCCTGAGGTTTCAATGCAGTGAGTCAATTGATGTTACTTATTTTGAGCTCACATTTATTTAAGCCTTTACATCCCGATTTATTTTTGAGAAATCGTTTCCAAAATAATTTCATTTATTGCTTGATTGGATTGACACGTTGAATGAATGCCCGAAATACATTCGGAATAATATATGTATTTTTTAGCATTCATAAGCATTTGTTAAGATTATAGACAGTTGGCTTCACTGCACTGTGATCATCGCAAACACCTCTCCTAACGCTTAATCTATAGCATACATATACAGTGAAATCTCGTTGACACGATTCTGCATAATACGTTTTCTCAGCCTAATACGTTTTCGTTTTTATTTCCTGCCAACATCCCTTGAAAATAATGCACTTTCATGCGTTTAATACCATCACATTTTTGCCAAAACTGCATAATACGACCGCGAAAGTGGATCTTGACCGATATATCGAGAAATCCTGCGTTTATTCTTCGCTATGACAGCTCGCACCGCGTTCAACAACCCACGATCTGCGCGTAGCAGAGCCGCTGAGACCACAGCAGCACCAGTTTACCGGCGAAAAGATCGCTGCTAGGCGATCTTTTCTTTGAGATTATATATATACATAATATTGCCGCTTTGTGAGCCCCCCACCCCCCTCCAATGAAGGGAGACTTTAAGCCCTGCTTACTCGTCGCAATGCTTACTGCGATTCGAATACACTGTGTAAAGCATAACAAAACATAACACTGCCGCAGAAAGCTGCGCCCACGCGACCCAACAACGGTCGGGGCGCAGCAGCGCGCAAGCGCGGGACAGCTCTATCACCACGTGACTTATGCAACGCGCTCAGACACGCCGCCGGACTCGATCGTTTTCTGCGTGTGTTGTGCATCGCCTCCCGATCGGTCGAGTTTTGCAGTCGGTGTTTCGGTTGTTTGAAGTGTGCCTGCGCTGTGTGCTCCTCCTTTTACCTTCTGCCAGTGCTGCTTATTACGAAGATGCACTATACTCAAAGGGAGACCTGCAGCTTCATATCGTGGAGCACTCGAACTGAAACGGTATGTACCACTGGTACCACTATCACGTTGCTACGGCCAGCGCTTTGTTAACTCCGAGAGCGCGATCTAATGCCGTTAACTAAGCTTTTCTTAAATGGTGACGATCGGTGAGCATTTGTTAACGTAGCGAGCATATGTGAGTGTATTGTTTCATCGGGATGAAGGCAAAGTTGTGGACATTAGGCGCGGGCAAGCTTTGCTTTGTTGGTGTTGAAAGCAGTGTGCGCATGCGCGGCTGTGATTCGGAGGGGGATTTGAACGCAGTTGTGGCGGTGCCTCCTGTCGGCGGTGGTGTTGGAAGGGGGCGCCGCCTCGATGAACCACTATTTCGATTTAAGAATAGTTGGGTTGTGACGGCGCCTTTACCTCTGAGCGTCAAGCGTGTCTAAGGCGCGTATGCTCGGTGTGTTGGTAATTCAAGTGCTTTTTTTTTCGCACAAGAAAAAAAAGAAACAGGACAGAAAACAACGACGTGGTGTCCGCGTCGTTCTTTCTGTCCGTGTTCGTTTTGTGCGCTAAAGCTACCGTGATGCTCGGGTTGATGCGTGTGGGTCATTTTAACGCAGCATGTTGCTTCGTTTTAGGTACGCCGCGCGAGGCTCGTCTAAGTGCTAATACATTCCGTTTCGTTAAATTTGTACCGTTGTTTTAATTAATCCGTAACATAGGTTGCGTGATAATGCCGGCACCCGTGCACGGGGAGCCGTTCGTTAAACTTGACTTGGTTCGAATGAATTTTCATGTCTATGTGTGGCCGAATCGCCTGAACTGTGCAAGCGCTAGTGCGAGTCAGTGTGGCACTTAGACGTGCGCAGGGTTCCCCATCAGGGGGGAGGGAAGTAGGAAGGTTAATCGCTGCCCCCTCCCCCGCCTTACTAAAAAGTGAAAGTATGGGGGCAGACTTTGAGCCCCCCCCCCTCTGTCTGAATTGACAAGGGGGGGGCACCCCTCCCCCCCCCTTCATGCGTACACCTGAGTGCCTGCGTTCGAGCACAATTTATGTTATTCTGTTTGTTTCCATTATGTCTAGCTTTCATTATTTTGTTGGGTTATTAAGAGTTATATGCGCCTCGCCTCGCTTTGGCGTTGTAACTTCGCTAAATACTTTTACGTGTACAAACAATAAAAAACGCAGTTTGTACGACCACCTCCAATGATATTATTTGGTAAAAGACAAGCCTAATGATTTATCAGATATTTTAAATTCTCCAATCATCTTCAAGGCTGCAAGTTGCAGCCTCGAAGAGAAGGCCTTCTGCATAGTTTTGTTTTATATGCTTTTTATCGATGTGCAGGAATCCTTCATGCCACTAAAGAATGCTCCTTTTTTTTTAAAAATGCGGATGATATTTGTCAAATAGTACTTTCTATTTCCCAAAGCTAATGGCACGTAGAAAAGCTGTTAATTCTCTTCAATTACATATGGGGATGTCATGAGCTTCATGTTTGGATGGTACTATCGTGAGCAATATGAGCTAGAACACGCGAGCGCGTGGCGAACAGCCTTGGACCTTACGTCTGCTGATTCGCAGCAGCGGCTGTCGGAAACAAAGTGGAAAGGGCGCCGCGCTTCCATTAGCTGTTTACCCTCCCGCTTCGATATTGTTGATGCGAAACAGCATCTTAGATAGTGTCAGTGGCCGCTGCGGCATGATAGAATTGC
>NW_023615835.1:0-80001 GCF_013339695.2 Rhipicephalus sanguineus | reverse complement strand
AGTGTCTGTAGATGAAGAATGGTATAGAAGTAAATAAAAGTATGAAAATGGATCGCACTAGTCCAGCGGTAAAGCAATGTGTATTCTGCGGCGCATAGCAGTAGAGACAGGTCAGTCGCCAAGGTGTGTGTTAAAGATGGCTGAATGGGAGGGGGGGGGGGGGTGTCATTGGAGTCGTTCCAACGATTTTTCATCCTGTGCTATTTAATTCGACGCATTGGACGTCAACATTTTGAACGTATATTTTTTTTTTGTATCCTTACTGGACTGCATGCAGGGCCTAGAGATAAGGAACACACAATTTATATGATAGTTTATACTTTATCGTTTTCCTTCAATGCGTCTCGCGCCTTCACCTTCATGTAAGGTTAAGCGCATTCATTTAGGAATGAGCTGATCAGCGACTCCCAGTAGATATCTTGCACGTGACGTCATGGACGCAGCTTCTGAACGTACTGGCACTCCGCGATGGCAGCTTCGATGACACAAGTTTGCGGTTAACCTGCCTCAATGCGATAACGACGGGGCAGGAACGCGTCTGCGCGTGCTGGTGCTCCAACACGGCGGTTTCATTGACGTCAGTGCAAGTCATCTAGATGGTCGCGCTTTTCGTTTATTTATCTTGAGATCATTCACAACTCTCTGTACAAGTGACGATCGACGACGACGCCTCCTGTGCGACGACGACCTCGCAAGGCACGTTAGGGCGCTCGCTCCCTCCTTCAATCTTTGGCGGTGTGCTCCGTGACGTCACGACGGACGTCAGGACCGTGAACTCGGGTCATACACGTTCGTGTAGGCGTGGGGCGAAGCCTGCGAGTCAAGAGCAGAGACGAGGTCAGCATTAAGCCTGGCTAATCGTTAGTAAAGGACGGCGCGCTAGCGCAAGCGGCAGCGTTTTTTAATTCGAACGTGTAATGTCTGGCTCCGTTGAGAACCTTGTGTGTGTGTTTTTGTCTGCTTCCGCGGGCCACACGGGGAAATTGCTGTGCGTCCAATCGCCATCAACTTAGCATTGACAAGCAGCAAGACACCCCATCGCTGGAACACTCATGTGTTAGTAACAAGTTATCAAAGCGCAACTGCAGCAGAAGCATTATTACCCGTTCATCTGGCACGCTATTGAAGCAGCGTGAAAAACGGAATCACGAGACAAAGAAGACCACAGGACAAGGCGCTGTCCTGTGGTGTCCTTTGTCTCGTGCTTCAGTCTTTTGCGCTGCCATAACAATAATCCTTAACCGACTCCCGGAAACTTCAGACCGGCACATTGCCACCCGTTTGCACGCAATGTATCCCGCAAGCTACCAAAACGACTGAACATCCTACTCCGCAACAAACGCACACTACTATATGCTATGGGAGGGTGGGCGCAGCCCATTAATACCGCCTATCACTGGACCAAACGTCGAGCAGTGGGGGGCCCAGCTGACAAGCTCAAACCTTGAGGACCAGCGACGTCTGGTGAACAGGACCAAGCTGTCAGCTCAGGCCCCCGGCATCCTGCACTAGGGACGCCGCCCACCTTGGAAGACTCTGCCGTCGGCTCTCTCTCTCGAATAAAGTTTATTCTTCCTCCTTAACCAACTCGCCCAGAGTCGCATCCTTTTGCTCTTCTGGTACATACGTATACACTGTCAAATGCCGCCCTGTTGATAACAAGGACAGTTCTCGATTGTCCTTAATTGTCTTGTATATCAATCCTACACTTTAAGCTTCGCGCTTTGCGTCCACGATAACGGTACGCACTTTTAGAAACATAACAGCGTGCGAGTTCGAGCTATTAGAAACATAGCAGCGTGCGAGTTGGAGCTAGTTCGTGCTGCATACTTGACCGCCGTTAAGCGCAAAACGTTTGTACGAACGGACGAAAAGACACGGACAGGCGCCTCTCCGTCTTTTCTTCCTTTCGTCCAAACTTAGTAGGTTGATAGTTTGGGCAAGTTGGTGTTGCATTATAAACGGGGGCGAAGCGCTAAAATGACGACGTGGTCTAGGGCGGACGAACGACGGGCGCTTACTTGCAACCAGGGTGTCGGAACGGAAGGAAAACCGAAACCGAAAAACGAAAAAAACGATATTTTGGACCGGAACGAAAACGTAACCGAAACTTTATTTATTATTCCGTTCCGGAGTGAAAACGAAATTTTTCAATCGTTTTTCGGTTCACGAGAAAACTTCCCAATCCAGAGCAACTAAGCTCGTGCAATGTGAGCATATCTCAGGGTACGGTATTAGCGCGTACCTCAGGCAGGAATTCCGAAGCAAAGATATGTTGAAATTGTGCGAAAAACGAAAACAGTAGTAACCAGAGATGTTTATATTAACGCAAGTGGATTTTCGCGCGCCTGTCACGCAGGCCAGCGTAGAGAGGGCATTGTCGGCGCTGAAGTATGATACAGCGAAAGCTGTTATGAGATAACAACAGCTGATTTTGGTGCCGTAGTTGTCCACCGCCGCCGGTGTCCGTGACCGCTATCGCGTGATATAAAAAAATAAACGAGAAACAAATTTCTAGGATCGGATGGCATTTCAACTCGCGCCCTCTGCGTGGCAGTCGGGTCTTCTACCACAGTGCCACGCTAGTGCTTCTATGCTTGCGAGGAGCGCTTCACAAGCGTGAGTGCTGACGAGCAGTGCGGCCCAGTGTTCCGTATTCGATACAAAGGCACAAGGTGCCCGAGCGGTGCCCTGTTCCAATTAATACCAGCAGATCTAGAGGGTCTTATTCCTCATTAACCAAATCTTATTTTTCTCCATATTCACAACCGCTCCAGACGCGTGGCAAAACTGCTTAGTCTTCTTGAATACTACTTTTGTCAGCATAAAAATAAGCTACGTCGTCATTTTAGCATTAACACATTTAGGCATACACAATATTAAAACACCACCATTCGTTCAAACATGCTGACCATGCAAATACTATAGGTAGCGGGAGAACTGCCCCTATGGGAATTAGTAGGGTGCTTGTACTGCACGACATATGTAACCAAGCTACTATCCCTCGACCTTGGTAACCTGTTTTGCGTACTCTTGCATTTCTTAATGCATCTGATGACATCAGCTTTATGGGGCGTTCATTCTTAACTGAATAAAATTATCAAGATGCCTTTCTTACGTGGAAAAATTACATTGATGGAATTGAACTGCCCGGCCATTCCCGTAGTGCGAATGGGCTAAGTTTTTTTCATTCCGAGGAATTGAAAGGAATGGAATTGCGGCAAGTTATAATTCCCCGCAATGGAATTGAAATGGAATGGAGGCGCCCATTCCGCCACACTGCTTCCCACCCACTGCAGTGCTCAGCCATAATTCTTTATCATCATCAGTCACAGCGCAAAGTGCACATAATGCCTTACAGATGTGTAGCGTGTGCCACGAGACTCCGAAGAATGACGAAAAATGGCATAGTGGGAACTTCTGTACTTCAGAAGAATTGGGATGATTTATGGCGTAGTGGGTACCTTGCATGTGAACTTGTATTATTGCCCCAAGAGACTCTCCAGCGGGCTCTACAAAGTCCGCTCTTCCAGCTTTCGTTGTGACTGTACTGCGAGTGTCGTGCAGGCCTGGCGATCTCTTTATCAGAACAGTGGTCTCGCACATCAGAGAGTACACTCAATGACGTGCTGCTTCTGAGATCGTGCTCACTCCCTTGACACAAAGCATTGAGCCCACTAAAAAATTCGTATTTGTCTTTTGAGAAAATAAATACTATGACTTTGAAATTAATACTGGTTTGTGCTAGTTGGTAGAAATTCGGGGTAGAGTTACTTCCGCTCCTCTGAAGAACGTATTTTACCCTTGTCCAACTTTCCTAAGAGCAGGGCAAGTAAATACATCAAAAATCCAATGTTCGTTAAGATTACCTTAACTTCAAATTTTTCCATTAAAAAAAAACCGTTACGAACCGTTACGGAACATTTTTTTTTTCGTTCCGGAACAGAAACGGAACGGAACTTTTTGCGGTGGAACGAAACTAAAACCGAAACGAAAAACATTTCGTTCCGACACCTTGCTTGCAACTGAGGTTTATTGCGAAAACACACAAAAAATATATACATGATGGGAACGATTAAGGCCAACACGAACACGTGCAATGACTAACATTGACATAACTTATTAAAAACTGAGATTAACAAAACAGGAGTAAGCAAGATTAGACACAGTCGGTGGAATCATGGTGCCCGCGTGTTGCACGTGTTGATCTTGGCCTTAGGCGCGACTGTTCCCTTAATGTATATAATTGTTTCAGCTTTTTCGCAATGAACCTCAGTTGCAAGCATAAGCTCCTGTCGTTTGTCCGCCTTGGTGCGCGTCGTCTTTTTAGCTCTTTGCCCTACTCAATTAGTCCACACGTTTAGCGCTTAATAGTGGTCGAGAAACACAAGCCTCGTGATCAGTCAAGTGTCGCGTTGGACATACTCACAGCGCGCTGCGGGTTGGCGGTGTCCCAGGGCATGTCGTAGTTTTCGTCGAACACCCTTGGGTCGTGCACCCAGCGAGGGCTGTATGCCCCGGACAGGGACGGTCGGCAGCGGAGGCTCGCCGTGGCTGCCTTGTTGCGACGCTCTGCGAACGAAGGTTTTGCACTTATGAAAGGAATAATCGACAACCAACCGTCCGTAGCACGAAGCCACAAGGAAATCCATTACGGATATTGCAAAATTGAAAGCTTCTTAGATGAAGAAAAATTGGCGTCCTGGTTCGGGCATCGAATCCGGGACCAACGCCTTTCCTGGGCGGTCGCTGTGCCAACTGAGCTAACCGGGATGCTATAGCAACTGCCAGCGCGAGAGTGAATTAGTCAACAACACGAAGCACATGGACACGGGATATTGCGAATGAGTTCTGCGGAATCCCGCAAGGTGGCGGAAGGGATAATCGACAACCACCCGTTTGTAGCACAAAGTCACAACGAGATTTGCAGTAGTAGTATATATAATTACAGACATCGATCACCCAATGGTGGGACGCATCTCGCAAAACTTCGCGAGGAAGTGCGGGATCTTCGTTCGCTGTACCGTTTACGGGCGCCACGAAATAACCGCGTGCAAAAAAAAAAAAAAGAAAGAAAACTAGCGTTCGCATAACACTCGCGCTTTGTGCTTTGTGCGCAGATAAAAAAAAAAGATCATGTAACGCTATCTGTGATCATGTAAAAAGTACCTTGACGAAGGGAACGTTCTTTGGAGGATCTGAGAATCTACAGAAGCAATGTCACTTAATAACGTCAATGCTCAGGACAGTTTGTTCTGCATAATTCAGTATACACAACAGCGTGACTTATTGAACGGTGACGAAAAAAAAAATAACAAACACCGTTTTTACATGCTGTGCAATTCATGTGCCAGCCATCTGAGCGGCCTCAGTGATTTCGCCTCTGCATTGACCATGACGTTCGCCGCTGACTTTTGTTTGTTCAAAAAAAAGTGAAGCAATGGGCTTTTTCTTGTCGGTGATCTTTTTTGTTCGTTCCCGCTTGAAAAGTAGCGCTGTTGTACCTTGGAATTGTACAGAGAGAGAAATAGAATAAAAGGAAGAGGCAGGGAGGTAGTAATAACCGGTAACCTGGTTGTAATAACCGGTTTGCTACCCTGCACAGAAGTGGGGAATTGTACAGATGAATAGCCAGCACGTCCGTGCTGGTGTGTCCAGAAGGGTTTGCCATAGCGCATATAGAAGATTCGCGCCTTCTTTCTCAGTTTCTACAGCTATAAAAAAATAAAAATAATTAGGAGCCCTTGTCCTATAGGGAAAATAAGGGCAAAAGAACGAGTGAAGCTTGGAGTGTGCGTGCCTGTCCCACTGTTTTTCTTTATTTCTTTCTGTCGCATTGTGCAATACTCCCTCCAAACTTATGCCTTCCTCCATGCCGGAAATTGTACCTTCACCCACGTGCTCAGCAGCGCAACACTTCTGCTACTGCACGCAACAACGACGACGGTCACGCGTGAAACAGCGATATGCAACAATGACAGCAACAATGAAGCGTGGCAAAATGAACTGAGAAGCGACCTCGATAAATGATCAGTGTCGTCATACCAGAGACGGTTGATTACCGACAAGCCCACGATCCACAGAGCATCAGTTATTGAAAGACGTCGCATAGAAATACGCTTGTGACCGGCGCACTTTCGAGGGCCAAATTTGTCTACACCCCACATTTCTGTACACTCGCTGGCGTCAGGTTTTTCACGAACTACGCCGCCGCTACTGCCACCACCACCACCGAAATCTGTAACTCATAGAAGCTTCGCTTAATACACTACCACCACCATCGCATCTGCCACGTCGCGGCCCCTTTGACTGAAATACATGACCCGACGGCGGCCCTATAAAGTCAGGGACATACGCGTTGCCCGAAGGTTGTTTCACTGGAAGGCAACAAAGCGTGCAAACAAAGCCAACCTGGCGCAAGCGAAGTCGACTACTTGACGGAACCGATCCATTAAAGAAGCTGCGCGTTGAGCTCTTTGCAAACTGTCAACAAACACTCGAGATTACTTGAAGATTTTCAAGCTGTTCACCGGCTCAGTGTCTTTGCTGAAGCGTGTTTCTTCGTGTAGTTGGCTTTCTTGCACGCTTTGTCGGCTTACGGTGAAACAAGCTTCGGGGGAATGTGGCTGTTATAGAAACAAACTGAAGGCTTTTTTTTTTTTAGGCGATGTTTTTATGAGTTACGTATTTTGGTGGTGACGGAATCGTACGCGAAAAACCAGGCGACGGCGAGTGTACAGAAATGTGGCCCTCGAAGCGCCGGTAGCATGCGTGTTTGTATGCGCCGTTTTCCAGTAACTGACATGTACTCTCTGGATCGTGCACTTGCCGGCGATCAGCCGTTTCTGGTATGGCAATACCGATGTTTTATCGAAGTACTTTGTAATTTCACGTTTCCAAATTTTGTTGTTTCACGCATGGCCGTCGTCTTTGTTGCCTGTAGGCTGTATCAGCATAAATGTTGCGTTGCTCAGCACGTGGGTAACGGTTCAATTCCCAGCATCGAGTATGGAAAAAGTTAGGACCGATTTTGCTCAATGCGACAAAAATAAAGCAAAAAAAAACATAGTAGGTCAGACGCGCACACGCCAAGCTTTGCTTGCCTCCATTTTCCCGAGAGGGCAGAGACTTACTAATTTTTTGCATTAGATCCCATACTAGCCGCAAAGGCTATTGATCTAAATAATTTTGTGCACATATTCTTTTTGATGCTGTACAATGAAGCATTGATTGATTGATTGATTATTGATCTAAATAATTTTGTGCACATATTCTTTTTGATGCTGTACAATGAAGCATTGACTGATTGATTGATTGATTGATTGATTGATTGATTGATTGATTGATTGATTGATTGATTGATTGATTGATTGATTGATTGATTGATTGAAGTCCTCCGGTCATTGCTGGCGTTGCCATGCAGACACATTAAGGGATGATTTCAAGCGGTGTATGTAGGTACATAAACGAGTTGTAAGAGGTACTGAACAACCTCACCTTGCGCGATGATGGCCCTCTTGACGCATGCCCATGAAATGACGGCCGACAGGGTGACCAGAGTGACGCAGGCGATGATAACGATGAAGAAGTAGCTACGCATGTAGAATGGACTCTCGAGTTGCTGGAGGTTGCCCGACAGGAGACGATTCGTGACTAGTCGCAGAGGAGAAATAAAGAGAAAAAGAAAGCACATGAGAATGAGTTGCGACAGTGCTTGAGCGGCGGTGAAGAACAGCCTTACGAAAACTGAGACTTGTCGAAGCAATTCAAGAACATCTGGAGGAAGTTGATAGCGCACTCATACCTCATATAACTACATAGATGGTAGGTATTGATTATAAAAGAGTCTAGGCGTGCAAACACGGAGACAGGAGACAAGTCAGGACGACACAAACGCCGACTAACAACTGAAAAAAGAAAAAAAATCAAATGCCTCTACAGTTATCTCTTACGTAGACCCCCTCGCGTGCCGGATTTATATGTGTTGCCTCTTGCCTGGGCATGCGCAGATAAATTTTTGAGTGTACACTGTCTTTCCTGCCACTGTGCACCTTTTCAGTTGTTAGTCGGCGTTTTTGTTGTCCTGACTTCTCTCTTGTGTCCCTGTTTGAATGCTTACCGTTTTTTAATGTTACTCAAATCCTAGCTATAACGAAAGAGTCCTTACTACGAAGGGGTCACAACATTTACGACATCAATCACTCACACTTGAGTCTGGTAGACTCGGTGATTGGATTGGAGAAGGCGCCGCGGCCGTAGCGGTTATACGCGGCCAGCCTGAAGCTGTACTTGACGCTGCTCTCCAGGTTGGAGACGGTGGCGACGTCTGTCGTCGACGGGAAGTGCTGCAGCGCCACCTCGTCCGTGTAGTCGCGTCGCGTCTCCAGCACGTACTCTGTGAGCATACGTCAAAGAAGAGGAGGAGGGCGCAGCTGTGAAGATTACCTCCTCAAAACCCTTACGTAATCGTATGTGCTATCCAAGTACCCCAGAGGCACTTACGGAGAACGGTGGCGTTGTGAATTTTGGGTATCTTCCAGCTCAGAGTTACCATGGACTCCTCTGTTTTGACTAGATAAAGGGTTGGAGCCGGAGGCGGATCTGCGATCGAGAATGGGGTGGCAAATATAAATGATTTTGCTCAATTAACACTTCGGCAAAGCTTGAATGCTGTCCGACATTATAGGCTGTCGTATGTATGATCTTCACCATCATTATCATTTCAGGGCGATCTCCTTCCCAGTAATTTTCAATCACCAATGGCTTGCGAGACCCATGCCTTGTGGAATGCATGGGTGACCTGTGCACTGTGTATAGTATCGCGTTAGGCCGCTTGGCAAACCTCTCGAGAATTTATTAAGGAGTTAGTTTCTCGCTTTATTATATTATGCTTGCAAATTTCCTAATTTCATCTCGACACCTGAATCAAAGATGACACCTCTCCTTTCTGCACTCTTTTTTTCTTTTTAGATTGAGATTGGAAACTTGGTTTATTTCACCACATCGGTATATTTGTAACAAAGAAGAAGAAGAAGAAAAAAAATGTACCATTTATGGTGAGGATAGCAGGGTGAAAGCTCTGCAGCTTGACTATCCCCGCCACCCCGTCACAATGGCGGCAACGTGCGGTAGCGAAACAGCGTTACTCGTAGGCAAAATGTGATCTCACAATACAAAATCCAGAGGCATAAAAAGCACACAAGATGTCGTATTTACATAAGAAAACATCTCGCTGTCGAACTTCGCCAAGTTCATCAGTCTGTGGAGCATAGTGGAGCCTTACAGAGAAGCACGCTGTGGCAGCCGTACTATAATTATGCCAGTTCAGGAACTTGTTAATATCCGCACGTAATTACACGCTAATTTACACAATTCAGGTTTGTCAAGTGAAGCGTCAACACTCGCCTCCCGATAGCGTGGTGCACCTCAGCTCCCTGGTGGCCGGCCCGGAGCCGGCCGAGTTGAATGCCCTGACCACGAAGCTGTACACGGTGGCGGGCGCCATGCGGGTGAAGACGCGCCGCAGCACGTCGTCGGTGGCGCTGCCGAAGGGCACCATCTCGTACACGTACGGTGTGCCGTGGTCGGCCTGCTTCAAGCCGACGTAGAAGCCCTTGGCCGCCCCGTTCCACTGCTCCTCCGGTGGGGACTGCGTAATCATATTGCCATGTGGTTGTGACGGGGAAGAATCGAGCAGTCCAACCGGTAAAAGATTCAGTTATTAGAGCGCGGCGCTTCTTCATGTAAAAACCCAGACAACAACATTGTGAATGTGTTTCACCTTCAAGCTCAGGCACAGTCCATTTTCCCCTCTTCCTCCTCGCATGTGGTTAGCAACTTACTTTTACCGGTATATATCAAAGAACGATATCAACGAACAATATTCTAAAAAAAATATCAGCATGGACCTAGTAAATCAGTAAATAACAAGACAAATTCTTTTTAAATAAACCAACCGAAGGACCATTTGGCCACGTAAAAGCCCAGAGTGTAAATTTTTTTAGTTCGAAGATCGAGCAACCATTCATCGCCAAGCTGAAGGTCGTGCGTGAACGCTTAGGCAATGACCTCTCTGGTCAGAGTGGCGGGCTGGACGTGTCTGAGACACGTGCCACCTGCTGTAAAGTTAAGAATAAACCAAGCTGGCAGCTTACCTTCCATGAAAGTTCGATACTTGACGCATTGACGGGCTCGCAGTCCACGTCAGTGGGGGAAGCCTCCGGGGCTAAAAATAAAAAAGAGGGAGAGAGACACAAGAAAGATGAAAAGGCAACCCGGTAAAATGGCATACGATAATACAAAGTTCTACTACGAGTAAAAAAACTTTCAGCCAGTTTCAAGCCGTGAAAACCGGTGGACGGCGAAGATGTAATGATGATAACATTCGGTGCAAAAATTCCGCAGATACCACGCACTGTGGGATCCGATGTAATGCGAAGCAGTCAGCAAGGAATTGCATACACCGTATTGCTTGTCATTGAGACAAATCAAGGCATTCATGTCATGACATATCGTTCAGTACCACATGCTTGCCACGCGTGCATGTATGCATGCATGTACAATATGGTATATATGCCATGCTAATCAAACGTACATTCTGCTATATACATATGCATGACCTGTCATTTATGTTCTTCACGCGCTCATGTCATGCCACACCAATTTACTCGCCAAGGCTTTTGTTGCCACCATTGCTACTAGGCTACTTTGGTGGACAAGACCGGAATCCGTCCAGATCATGTGTTTGTAAACAGTGAAACCGTCGGTTACGGGGAGGGAGGTTGTGGAGAAGGGTTACATTGTGGTCGGTTACCACCTAAGAATTAACGCCGGCTCCGCCCACAGCCGTGTTGCCGCCCGATGAATACAAAACTTGCATACGTGCCCCATTCACTTGCATCTGCTCATTTCCGTGACGTCAAACACGTTCTGGCAATTTTGTGTACGTCATTTTACCATACGGACGCATGTTCGTGTCGCTGGTTTTCGGTCGAAAAAACTCAAACTTCCTGGTAAATTTCAGCAAAGATGACGACATCACTGCTCGGGGGAACGTAATGTTTTAAATAGGGACGACGAACTTTCAATCAATAATACGAGTTCTATTTGCGCTAGCAGCGAAAAACAATTGATGCAGCTACGCACTAATGGGGCGAACACTGAGGAAACAGCGGATCTAGCGGCGTTGCCCTCCTCACCCTTACTTCCCTTTCCCACTCCTTGCTACACTATACTATACATGACTTTGCTATCCTTCCCCTCTCCCCTCGTCCTCTCCCTACTCCTTACCCTGACTTCCCCTTCCCCCCTCCTTGCTGTACTATACTATAAGTGGCTACGCTTTCTTTCTCTCTTTCTCTCACTGTTTCTTTTATCTCTGTAACTCTTTCTCTCTCTCTTTCTATTTCTATCTTATTTTTCTCCTCATCTCTTTCTTTAACTCTCTATTTCTCACTATCTTTCTTTCTTTTTGTTTCTCTCTCTTTCCCCCTTTCTCTCCCTCTGTACATTTTCTCTCGCCCATCCGAGTCATCGCATCCCACCAATTGATCCCACGCCAGAGAAGTCGGCGCAGCGGGAGAGCGCGCGCCAGCTGAGTTATTGCGTTGCGCGCTCTAGAAAGGTAGAGGCCATTCACGATGATGATAGTTTGTGTTTACGCTGCAGAACGGCGAGCTTATAAGCAGCTCCACCATATGGCTCCGCTGTTGAAAAGTACTTACGCTTACCACGGAAACCACCTATAGTACTATACTCTCTTGCGCAGATGATTGACAGGCGCTCCGCAGTTCTAGAGGCTGGACTTGTACTCATCCTTAGGCTTTAAACGACTATATACGTAGTCCGCAGTAGACAGAAATTTCGGTACCCACGCATTTGCCCAAGTGTACCACCTCGTGACTACACGCTCCCGGTCTATATCGTGCAGTCTAAGTACGCGTTTACACGGGAGTCTATAAATCTGTGGAAGCAAGAAACTGCGCTCACCTTCCTCGGCCGTGTTGAAGATGACTGCGTTGGACTGCGGACTCTGTCCCACGGTGTTCTCGGCCACCACGAACGCCTTGTACTGGGAACCCGGTCGCAGGTTCATCAGCAGCGCCGAGTGGAATGCGCCGGGCACCGTGTGCTCGAACAGAACCTTGTCCACACCTGCAAGGATAAGAGTTGAACCGCATTATACAACTCAGGGAAGTAATGAATGAAGATAATTTTGAGGGCTCGTTACTTTGTTTGACACAACGTTCATGAAAACCAGCAGGTAATGAAGTCAAGGAAAGTATGGGAGACGTTAATTGTACTGTTTTAAGTGTGTTCTAGTAATTGTGATGTAGTTGTGAAAAAAGTAAAGTGGACGAAAAGACAACTAGCCGCCGGCAGGGACCGAACCTGCAACCTTCGGATTGCGCGCGTAGCATCGCGCGTTACGGCGGCGGTCGTCCCCTCGTTCACATTGTGGAGTATTTATGGCCATGCAAACCCTGGGAGTGTTAGCGCCTCTCGCAGCCATAACGACAAGTGTGGAAAACTCTTTCTTTCTCTTTCTACCGTCTGGACAGTCATCATAGATATCAACACTCTGGTGCTTTATGATCTTGAGCAAGTCTTTTTCAGCGCGAAAGAGCGATAAACAAAGAGACAGCGCTCGCCTGTGTCTCTTTGTTTCTCAGTATTTCGTCCTCGTCTCTTTCGCACTGAAAAAGACTTGCTCAAGATCACTATAGAGGAGTCCTGTAAACAATGTTAATTTAAAAAAAAAAAAGGCGAAGCTTGCACTAAGTCACGCAAGGCTTGAAACGGCGAAACTGGACGAAATCTGAAGACTAATCTGGTTGCTTCTATGCTGCCTCTAGGCCTTAGCTAGGTGATGCACGTTGTTTCCAGGTTGCTTATAGGTCGTTGCTAGGCTTTAGCTAGGTGATGCTGGGTTGTTTCTACGTTGATTCTCAGCGCAGAGAGATTCGAGTTAAACCACAGACAGTCACAGACACGACACGGATGTCCAAACTCCAGAGCAAGAACCTCGCGCTGAAACCCAGTGTTCACACCTCGCATAGATCTACGGGCTGCTTATTGAAGTCGTTAGGTAGAAATTGGTTGTGGCTATAGGTTGTCGGTAGAGCAGCTTTTCGAATTCACTCTTTGGCTTCGCTTCTTTTCGCATACCCGTTTGATGACGACAGTTTTCTTCTTCATTTTTAGTGGACCAGTGGTCAGTAGTGGGATTTACCCAATTTCTGTGGCACGTACCCGTTTATGATGATGATAGTTTTCGCGTAGGCCGCACAGTGGCACATACCCGTAGGCCGCACAAATTACGGCTAGCCTTAACGGCTTCCATGTTATAATGTTACCACCGAGCCGTTCTAGACCATCTTTGAAAACGTATTTGATTCCAATACCAAATAATGGTAATGTTCTGCGGAATCCCGGCAGTTTTTTTCGCGTATTTGATTTTGTCAATTAGTGTGTTTATCAGCTTATTGCATTGTGTGTATTGACGTTCATTCTATATTCTTTTTAATCGCGTACACTGTTTCGTAATGCCAATTCATTCGTATACTTACTGAATTCCTTTTATCCGATTCTGATAGAAGGCTCTCCCACAGTTCCTATTTTTGGGCCTCCTCCTGAAATTGTATTGCCTTGATATATGTATTGTATCGACATTTACGCTGGTAAACTCAATATTGCACTGCATGCGAGGTCTGTCCACCTTTGACCAGGCGGCGATGTCTCGTGATGCCGTCATGACACGACGTCATTGATGCCGTCATTAATTATTTAACGTGACGTCACACCTGGTCACGGGACTTTTGGTACCATTATCGTTCACGGCGCCGCCGAATGCCGAATTATTTTTTTTTACTCATGAGGCCAACTATTACAAAAAAAAGGCACGCATCTCCACGAAGTGAATCATAACGAGTGGGCGAAGCTCTGGGTATCGTATGGGTGAGTAACCGTACGTTACCCGAACGTTGCCCCATGTAAAGTAAATTGAGTGACATAAAGTGACATAAAGAGTCGACGACAAAGCTAGGTCCTAAGGTCCATAATGTCTACGTTGAAGTCGCCGACTATATAAAGGGTTTGTGCTTGTAGGTGTTTTATATTGTTCTGTCACAATTATGATTGGTGTGCGTCTATTGTAAACCTTTCTTTTTTTATTCACATACACACATATATGTTTGCAACGTAGGGATGGTAAAATCGATGAACGATTAATCGAATAATCTATTAAAGGTCTACAATTAATCGATTAATTGTCATCTATTTCCGCCTTTCGATTAATCGAATTAATCGATTAAAACTATTCGATTAATCGTTTACGGCACCCCCCACTCCCGCCCCCAACCTCGCCCCATGGCCGGAGCGCATGACTGCGAGGCGCGCTATCCTGAGACGCAGATGCCGTGCACATCGCCTCTCTTTCACTGCTTTCACTACAGCGGATAATTCTGCGCTAGCAGAACGACCCCGCAGCTGGCGGCAGCCATACCCCATAGAGAAAGATGTGAACTCGCCCTGATCTCCGTCGCGTACGGCGTCCAACTCCAAGCACTCCCCAATGCTTCAAGCCCCGGCAGGTGGCGGCTCCACCCCATAGAGGCAGAAATGAACTCTCTCCGGCTCACAATCTACAGCTGCTACCAAGGAGGTTAAAATAAAATTTTTTTAAACCTCCTTTTATAATTTAAACCTCCTTGGTTACACTGCAACCTTTGCGCTGTCATAATTCCGGGCAATCGGAAGAGGAGCGCAGTGTGGTTGTTGTTCGCTGAAGATGAGAAAACGAAGACTGCAAGGTGTAATAAATGTGGCAAGCACTTCTCCAAGCCAGCACTTGAAGCACGAAAGTTGCTGCCATTAGTTGAGAGAAAATGTAGCGCAGGAATAGGCACTCGCGAATTGTGAAAAGGGTCTTATATACCCTTTGTGTAATCCTCAACTTTACGCGTCGGTTTACCGAACGTCTAGCATCCAGTGCATTACTATTGAAGAAGTGACCTTGTAGCATTTAGTAATGCTGTATGGTCGCATATTTAGGGAGAAATGCAGCTTTCAGCTTGATGCCCCCGTCTTCTGCTGTGACCAGAAGGATAGTCGCGAAATTTATGTTGTAATGTCTGATACACTAGATAGCGTTCACAGTTCAGGCTGTACGCACGATTTTAAAGGGACCCTGAAACGGTTTTTTGAATTTTGAAGTTTTGTCAGCGTTTAGGCAGGAGCATCCCCAAATCATTCGCACCACAAATTAAGCGACGCACTGTGTACCAAGGCCGCTACGGAATTGCAACGATCAGATGAAACGTGCGGAGTATACTGGCGCAGCTGCTGTTTATTCTAGCCGGGAGGCAGAAACTCATGTCACTCTATTTCCCGCAGTGGCCTGTACCGATGGTCTGCTTGAGGCCAGTATGTTTCTGTGTAATCTCTGCATGGATGACCTCAAGGAAAAGATCGCGTCAGTCCGCAATTATAGTATTATGTAGGGCTTTCACAATATCTAACCGACAAACCGAGAAAAGATGCCGTGCTTACGAGAGCGAGCGTCTTATTTAATTCCTCTTCCTCCTCGTCTCTCTTTTACCTTTCTCAGGATTTCCTCACCCTCCGCCACACTGCATGTTTCAGCTGCGACTTTCCAACCAGTGTGGTCCCCGAACACGCCTCCGGTTTCAGTGAGCTCGAGTCTTCGTGAAAATACGACCTGCTGCCGAATAGTCTGTGGATGATGGCCACAAATGCTTGAATCCGCGACATCAACCAACGACGACGGGCCCCTTGTGTCCAGTGTGCGAAAGTGGGAATTTTCGCACACTGGACACAAGGGGCCCGTCGTCGACACTTTCGAAAGTGGGAATTTTCGATCGTCAGCGCGTCTGATAAAAAGATTTGGGTCCATATCAAGCACGGACGATGCCTCTCAAACGAAGAGATATCGGTTTTAAAGCACCCATAAGAAATGTCGATTAATCGATTAAAACATTCCACCGAAAGCAATTAATCGATTAAAGGCTAAATCGATTAACGATTAACGATTAATCGATTAAAAATTTTAATCGACCATCCCTATTGCAACGGTTTTCTATATACCGTGACACCGGACAGTGAGAGTCGACGACAAAGCTAAGTCGTAAAGTCCATAATGTGTACGTTGAAGTCGCCGACTATATGTATAAAGGGTTTGTGCTTGTAGGTGTTTTGTATTGTTCTGTCACAATTATGATTGATATTTGTCTATTGTTAAACCTATTGTTAAAACAACGCATCTCCACGAAGCGAATCATGACGAGTGGTCGAGTAGGTGTGTAAGCACGGACGCACGGACAACGGACAAGCCTCGACCAAATGTGCTAAATTTCACCAGCTTGTTTGTGAACACGCGAGGATTAACCCGCACGACAAGAATTATGACCGAAAATTGGGCGTCATGGCCCCTTTAATAAACCTGGTTTGGTCTCTTAGAAAGGTCGTTCCACCCGCAGTTAAATGCAACCCTGATTTTCGTGTGCCCTCACCTGTGAGCTTCCAGTGGCGAACGACGTAGCGCGTCACATTGCTGCTTGAATGCGACCACTCGATGTGCGCGAAGCGCGTGCCGATTTCTGTTGTCTTCAAGCTGTGAGGCGTAGGTGGCGGAACTGCGAGAAAGCAAGAATTAATTAATTAATTAATGTATTCATTTTGTTATTTATGTACTTATTAGTGGCACGAGCAACGAGTGGCACTCTTGTTTCTCTCCCAAGCACTTCCGGTCCAACTCTTGTAAAAAAATTGACGTAGTTAGAAGTCGGTTCAAGTTAAGAGTTAGATTGGATACGCATGATACCAAAGCATAAGTTTACTTAAGGTAAAGGTCAACTAACGGTCACGATAATTGATGAAAAAAAATAATACTGTAATGACCTCACTGAAAAAGCAGACGCTTTCCTTGTGAGCAGCTGGGAAGGTTGCGGCACCTGGCGGAGCAGATCTCTACCACGTACTTATTTCTACGTGGCCTCCGAGATCCGCGACACACAAAGTTGACTCACGGAATACACCAGGGTACACGAACACAGAGGTGTGAGTGCCGCTACCAGACACCCAAGTGAAGGATTAGGGCCGCCTCCAATTTTTTATTTATTTACACATTCATTCATTTATTTATTTGTTTGTTTGTTTCGACCGTGGGCACATTCCAGCATGTAGCGAACGTATGCTTTCTTTTTGCTTTTTAAATATACTGCTAGCAATAGGGCCCCTTACGGAAGAGGCTGTACAAAGGATGAAGCAGGGACAAAAATGAAGTTGTGCATTCAACAATAATAGTGACGAAAACAGTAAAATAGACGAAAGTCAACTTTCGTAAAGTACTACGAAGGAAATGTCGGAATCAAGTCGAGAAGAAGAAGCAAGAAAGATACGTAAACTTATTTAGAGTAAATAACTTTCTCCCTTTCCTCTTCATGTCTAATCTTTCTATTCCCCTTCCCTAATCTCCGGTGTATAGGGTAGCGAACCGGAAGCTTTTCTGGTTAACCTCCGTGCCTTATGCATTTCCGCTTCCTTCCTTTCTTCCTTCCTCCCTTCCTCTCTCTCAGTCCGCCTTTTTCACAACACCCCCACGCATGCGCTCTCCCCTAGCGGAAAAGTCGCTAAACGTCTCATCATCTCGGAGGCTTTGCTTCTGGCAATACCGGTTGTCCCAGCCCACGGCCAGGCTAGACCGCACGCGCGCTTAGCGAGCGCGCGCGCGCGTGCGGTCTAGCCCGGCCGTGCCCAGCTCCTACCAAACCCCTACCAAAACGGCAGAGGGCAGCACAGGAAAATGAAAAAGGCGGATTTTAAAAGACAATACATCGCGCGGAGAGCATGAAAATAAGTACAGAAGGCAATCATACAGAGTACGTTGACGGCGAACACTGCCCGGTCTGCTCCGTGCTCGTTGGCTGCCGTGCATGTGTACGATGCGGCCGCCATGCCGTCCACCTCTTTGAGCACCAGCGTCGAGGCCACCCACTCCTCGGACGGCACCTGGTACACCTCACGCCTGCGAAATAACAGCGCCGTTGTGGCCTCATTATATGCCTCGTGAAAACGCGAAAATTGACCGTCGGCGTCGTCAACACGAGTGATGCAAAAAAATCATCACGTGATGACGTTACCATGTGACGTCATCATGACGTCACAGATCGATAAAATGTGTGACGCCATCACGACATCACCATGGCGCCACGTGATGACGTCACCACATGACATCGTCGCTGGGTCAGAGATTGGCCGATCACGGAGGCTATGCAAAGCCAGGTGAGGCGCAGAAAGCTTGCAGTGCCTCCGATCGCGGAGGCAGTATATATATATATATATATATATATATATATATATATATATATATATATATATATATATATATATATATATATATAATTGGCATGTTAGCAATGCCTTGTGCACAAGGGGTAGTGTGCAAAATACCCTTAACCTGTAAAAAAGTGTACATTGTGCAAACGGGGCGCTGCCTCTATGTACGGCTAAAAGAACATTCAGGAACCTTCAAGACATGCACGTATGCCAACCTGCCTTTGCACTGCAACACGTGTGGGTGCAAGCCATTGTTCAGTGACACGACAGTGCTCTTTAGACACAGAGATCAAACGACACGGGAACTTGAGAGTCACCTCTTGTTGAGAGTCAGCTCTTGTTCTGTGTATCCCTTCCTTCGTCCCGTCCGTCTGCGCGCTGTTTTTTGCCCACTATGTATCACCAACTAGCCCAACTTACAGTCCTGCTGCTGGTATTTTACGTTATGATCTCGATGCCTTAGTGGAGGGCTCCGGAAATTTCGATCATCTGGTGTTCTTTAACGTGGACATAAATCTAGGTATACGGGCCTCTAGCACTTCGCCTTCACGGAAATGCGGCCGCCGTGGCCAAAATTCGTTCCCGCGACTTTCGGGTCAGCTGTCGAGCACCACAACCACTATATAGACCACCACGCCGGGTTGCGCTGCAGCAAAGGAATCACGATATATATATTTTTAGGTGTTCCGTGGCACCGTCGCACCCTCTTTTCTTTCCGAACCAGCTCTCTTTCTAATAAATTTTTCTACGCAATGCATTTTCACGCTATCTGTTCAGACTGGTACAAAAGCTTTGTCAAAGTGAACTCCGCAACGTGTACTGTACCCGGCCATTTCGACGAGGGGGTCGCTTTTTCCGTTCCTCGTCCAGGTGACTGTGATTGGCTGGTCGCCCGTGACGTTGCACACCAGGGTGGCCGTCTCCCCTCGACGAACGGTGACGACCTTCGCGTTCACGTTGACCGTGGGCGGTGCTGGATGAAATAGAGCGTGCTATATCGCATCACTAAATACTGGTCTATGGTAACCACCTGTTTCCATCGAAAGTGCACGGTTTCTTGCTAAAGCAAGCCCACCCCTGCACAGCGGCGTAGCCAGAGGGCGGTTGGGGGGGGGGGTGATCACACCGGGCCCGTGCCCCTCCCCCCGAAATTTTTTTTGCCATGTGTTACAGAGCACGAAATGACACTCAACAACAGTTACCTGCCCGGACCCCACGTCAGATCAAGGGCGTGCCCCCCCCCCCCCCCTGAAAGAAATTTCTGCCTACGCCACTGCCCCTGCACCACGCAAAGAGGTGTTCTAGGTGAATGTGAGTTCGTATCTCATTTTTGTACATTGTCAAGTATCCTTGTGACCTGGAGACACCTCCGGCTTCGTAATGCAGCTTGCTTCTCATAAGTTATTAACGCAGTAACTCAGGTCCGTAGCGAGGATTGTTTTTCTGGTGTGTGTGTGTGGGGGGGGGGGGGGGGGAGGGGGAGGGGGCTTGGATATTTGAAGGAAGGCCTTAAATATTTGAAGCAAGCACCTATTTTTGAGTAATTTCCGTAAAAATCTCGGCATGTATATTATGTGACTTTTTGAATACTAAAGTAAGGTACTTGTCCGAGGGGCTCGTTTTCTCTACTATACGCCACTAACGAAGCCGACCGACAATTAAGCCAAGGACAGCATAGGAGACATTAGTTGTGGGTTCTTAATTGTAGTGTAATCATTCTCACTTAAATTGAAAGAAATGAAAATGGACGAAAAGTCGCCCTTGCCGTCGGTGGGATCCGAACCAACAACCTACGAATAACGCATCCGATGTTCTACCATTTGAGCTACAACTGAGGGTGGTCCCTCGTCCACATTTTTGTAGGGTATTTATGCGTGTCTGAATACCATTGTGTTAATAGTTCTCTATTTTACAGCGAAAGCTGTTATGAGATCATTTCACCGGCCGTTTTTGGCGCCGTAGGTGTCCGCCGCCGCCGCCGCCGGTGTCCGTAACCAGTATCGCTCGAAATAAAAAAAAAAACGAAAGAAGAAAAAAATTCCAGGATGGAACGAGGTTCGAACCTGGGACCTCTGCGTGGGAGGCCCAGTATTCAACCTCTGAGCCATGCCGGTGCTTGAAAATGCTTTGCGAAAAGGTCCTATACAGGCTTCATGTCGGGAAGGAACCACATTAACATATGTAATATAGCGTGGTAGAAGAGTAAAATAAGCACCAAGCGTCGCACAACGCGAATTCTGTAACCAGGCGTCACACAATGCGAAATGCGCAACGAGTAGGTTGTTGAATGCTTCCAACCCATTACAAAGGGCTCTGCCATAATTCTTCATCGTCATCAGGCACAGCATCAACAAAGTGCGCATAATGCCTTACATGCGTTTAGCAGGTACCAACGCTCTCCGTAGAATGACGAAAAGTGGCACAGTGCCTGCTGCCCTATACTTCTCAAAAATTACAATGATTTATAGCGTAGTGGGTTCCTCGCAAGTGACCTTGTATTGGTTGCCAAGGGAGCCCATAAGCGCATGATCGATTTCCTCGGGGTCTCAGTAAAGTTCCTCGCCCCCCCCCCCCGTCTCTCTCCCACGTCAACGTATGTTATACAGCATGACTGGAGAGAGAAATAGCGACCGGGCGTCACCCAATGCAAATTGCATAACTGGTGGGCCGTTTAAAGATTCCAACCCATTACAGAGGGCTGAGCCATAATTCTTCATCGTCATCAGTCGTCGCGTCAACAAAGTACACATAATGCCTTACAGACGTGTAGCTGGTGCCTCGCTTCTCCGCAGAATGACGAACAATGGCTTAGTAGTTGCTTCCCAACTTCACAAAAATTGTGATTTATGGCGTAGTGGGTACCTTTCTAGTGTACTTGTATTGTAGCCCCAAGAGAGCTTAACGGGCTCTAGAAACGCCGCTCTTCCAGCTTTCGCTGTGACTGTACTGCGGTTTCAGCGCAGGCCTGGCGTTTTTTTTAGTTTTGAGGTGGATCTTCCTCATAGTATAATATTTCTATACGGACGAGTTCAAGGGAGAGGAGTGGCGGACTCCAATGCCCCCCCCCCCCCCCCACACACACACACACATACTCCCGGCTACGGGCCTGATGCAGTTGCGTATATTTGGTCTTGATCATATAGCCTCATAGGATATTTGTACAATGTACAAACAGCGCGAAGGAGACGCAACACAAACGATGGAACACAACACAGGACGAGCGCTAACTAACAACTTAAGGTTTTATTGCTTCAACGCGATATAAAGGAAAATTGGCGGGAAAATACGGCACGTGAAACTTGAAGCCTTCGTCACGATACAATGGGCAAAAGTTGTTAATCGAAAAGATTACAACTGTGCGATTCCAGTTACTGCTTCGGCTCATTGCATCGTGACGAAGGCTTGAAGTTTCACGTGCCGCGTTTTCCCGCCAGTCTTCCTTTATATTGCGTTGAGGCAATGAAACCTTCAGTTGCTATAGTCCCAGCGCTCGTCCTGGGTCTTCATTCGCTTGCGTTGCGTCTCCTTGGCGCTGTTTTCACCTTTTACAAATGTGTGACCAACTAGCCCAACGAACCACACTTCTGGGACACATTTTGTAATGAAGACATTCTACCGAAACTATGGCACTGCAGGATACGAGGGACGACAGAGGCAACACGAACACTTGGTTGGGGGACGTGCCTCATTCTGAACCTCTCAAACGACAGTGCCAATTCACCTTTGTTGACTCACCTCTCACCTTGAGAGCCACCTGGCGGTGTACGTCCGGGGGCACCCCGTTGTGCGCCTGGCACGCGTACCAGCCCCGGTCCGAGACCAGCACGGGCTCCAGCTGGAGCGATCCGTTTTCGGTGACGCGCACGCGGTCGCTCTTCACCACCGCACGCTCGGCACCGTCGGCTGCACGGAAACCATGCGCTAAGTGTGCTTGAATCGCCATCTTGCTATCGACACGTTTTGTTGTTTAAGTATGAAAAAAATGGCGAAACTTGCACTTAACCGCGCAATCCTTGAAACAGCGAAACCGGACGATTCTGAACACTAATATGGTTGCTTCTAGGTTGTTGCTAGGTGGTGTAAGGAAAACAATGATTTGGGCAAGTTGGTTGGTATTCATCTTATTGCGAGTCAGCGCCCGTCCCGTTGTTTCTTTCTCGTCCTCGTGTTGTTGCTCTGGTTTCAAGATGTTTAGCTAGATGATATGCTAGGTCGTTTCTACGTTGATTCTCAGCGCAGAGAGGTTCGAGTTAAACCGCAGGCAGTCGCAGTAATTGTTAAGATATGCTCTCTCGTGTAAAAAAAAAATGTTTTTATTCAGAAACATTTGAAAATCATATAAACGTGTTTCTTTTAGAGAAGTACACATGAACCAGACGATGTTGACGCTGAAGTTTATTCTGCCTTACACATAAAGAGCAGCAAAAAACGTACATAAAGCTACAGAAGCAAATGAGCGCTGTAGTCGAAACATATCATTGTGAAATTTCCATTAAATAAGTAAACTCTAGATCCAACGCTGGTAATACAGGGCTCCGCAGCCCACGTATTCGCTAATACTTGGTTCCCTAACTCTGAACGCCAGTTGCATTCATTAATTAAACATGCTGACCCGAAGGTCGCGGGTTCGATCCCGGCCACGGCGGCTGCATTTCGATCGAGGCAAAGTGCTAGAGGCCCGTGTATACTGTGCGATATCAGTGCACGTTAAAGAACACCCGATGGTCCAAATTTCGTGGTTTTGGGGCGTAAAACCCCAAGAGTTATTATTAATTCATTAATTAAACATTAAGACCAACGCCTCCTCGGAGGCGTTGTAAAGACGATCCCGATACCAAACCAAACCGCCAGAGGGAAGCTTATGAAATGACGCGGTACGCTTGTTGTTTTGACCGAGATCGCAGGACAGGTGGTCGAAGGTCAAGGAAATGCGTGGGAATACGTGTACATCAAAGCAGCGGCTCCGCTATAAAACAGAGGAGGCGTCGCTCAAAGAAAGCCAGCGTGCGTCGTTCATGTAACTTGGCAAATCAGCGGTGATTAGCAAACACCCCTTTCGAGCGCGCCATAAAAGACCAGTTCGCGGCTGCGCCGGCGGCACGTAAACATCGCGAACCGAATTCGTCTCGCAACTGCGCGCAATTAGGGACAGCATGCGAATAGCGTATACGTGTGCCCTACGACAAGATGTCGTAAATATGTATACGTAATATTGGCGGGCGCACCCTTTAAAAACCTATAGGAGCGATTGTGCGGCGGCGCCGACGGCGTTGTCAGACGGCTTCCTGATCCCAAGGTCATTCTCGAGCAAAATGTCTTCGCCAAGCGTCGTCGTCGTCTTCAGACCCTCGCCTAGCTATGCACCAAGAAGCGATGCGTGGCGCCTACGAGTGCTTCCCACGAGAATCGGATTTCGCCGGGCGGGGAAGGGGTTCACACTGCGGATAGGGTTATGCACGTAACAACGCGCGCGCCTGCGCATTAAGTAAAAACATATAGAGCGATGTGGCCACAAAAGGTCTTTTCTTTAAGAAGGAGAGAGAGAAAATGGGGAAGGGTTTGGTGAGAACGAGGCTCTCGTGTCTTGCACTGTTGTAATCGATGGGAAAGAAACAAAACGAGCACTATTTCTGCCTATTTATTTTAGCGTTTCTTTTCAGTGCTGTTACCTTTCTTTCTTTCTTTCTTTCTTTCTTTCTTTCTTTCTTTCTTTCTTTCTTTCTTTCTTTCTTTCTTTCTTTCTTGTATGTCCTTCTCTCTATCTTTTTTTCTTTCTTTCTCTCCGCTGGACCGGAAGATGACGGTGCCAGTTAAGCAGCTTTCCAGGTTGCCTTCTTACCATGTGGTCCTTTAATGAGACAGCTGTTTCGCATTAAAGCGAAACCTCAGTTAGTACGGAACTTGCCCAATGCAATTTTTGCAGCAATCGCAAGTCTTTTTGGTTGTGCCGAGAGAAACATTCGTTGGCATAATGACTTCGTTCAGCGAAATATCCCCTATAACGAACACACCTACTTTTTTGCCACGTGGAGTCCGTGTCACAACGTTCATCAATGCAAACACGCTGCTGGGCCGTGAGTAGGTCCATTCATTCATTCATTCATTCATTCATTCATTCATTTAACAACTTTCACATTACCAATGCTTTTTTTTTTTTGGCAACGCATGCGCACATGACATCCATGTTATTGAGGCAATAGGTGACAAGAGTCCCATGACCTCTAGCCTTATGGGCTTCTGATTCAGCCATTTTAATTCGGTGACCTACTCTTCTTCATTGGGCAGAGCGTATTAATAAGTAAGATGAAACATTTCATCTATATACGTACGCTGTGTGTTTTTAGACCACTAGAGTCCTTAGACAGCAAATAAAGTTATCTTCCCTCGCAAATTGTGACGCTGTCACACTGACACATTTGCCGTTTCGTGATTGCCCTTTCGGCTTCCTTTCCATTACGCAGCGACGAAGGCAAGTCACCTTATTGGCTCACGGGTGAGGCGTTCCTTGTTTCTCCTACGGCCCAACAACAGTTTCCGTTTTTCTCTTTATTATAGATTTAACAATACCGTCCGCTCCCGCGATCAAACTTTAAAGGTGAATAGAATTGACCCTCCCAAAGGTGTGCCTTCATGCATTCCTTCTGGCGAAAGGCTTGGCGCAAACACTTGTGCGCGCCGCACCTAAAGCAATCTGACATGGAAGTCAAGGCCATTCTGTGGTCAACATGACTGGCCTCTGTGCTTGGCCGAGACGACGACGGACTCCTCCCCTGCGGTCTGCTCCATACAAGGCGTTCGAACGGCAGCGCGTACGCGACAAGTGGCACTCGAAGTGTGACGAACGGAAGCCACCGCGTGCCTACAAGCTGGGTGTGTCTGTCGCTGGGAGAATACAGAGGGCGCCGGTGTCGGGGGTTCTGAAATGGTCCCTAGCAATGACTCCGCGGGCAACTTGACACAAGAACAGGAGAGTGCCTCTTCGCTGTAGGCACACTTCGTTAAACGCCACCCCTCCTTCTTCCTTTCGTCATGCTTCGTCTGCCGTTTCTCGGAGACCGCGGGCTTTCAGAAATTGACATGTGGCCTGACGTCATTGGCGCAAGCAAGGGGGGAGGGGGTGCAGGGGGTTCAAACCCCTCGAAAGCTTTCAATTTTGCATGTATATATATACAAATGAACGCACAAATACATATAAAGTATGGCTGAACCCCCCCCCCCCCCTTTTCGAGAAAATTTCCAGCTACGCCCCTGCCTGACGTAACGCCTTGAGTGTGCGCTGTTGTATGTTCGTTCGGACCATCCGCTGCTCCGTTTTGCGGTGTGCGACGTAGAGAACCAATTATATAACTATAGAATCCTCCTCACTCGAGCCGATTCGTCATGGAACGTGCCTTCACAGCTGGGCCACTTGCACTTGTTACAGAAAAGAAAGGCAAACTGATGCGAATGCTAACACTTGCATGACGCAGCTCCGCTGCATCTGTGTTGGATCAACACTGCACAAAGAGAACGGGATCGTATACTGACCGTGTCGCCTCTTCCACGTCACCTGCGGCTCCGGGTATCCGCCAGCTTCGCATGATAGGACAGCACGTTCGCCCTGCAAGGCCTCCACGGGCTCTGGTTCACGTTTCCAAAAGGGTGGCACTGCGATCGCATGTATGCGGAGCGAGATATTAGTATGAAAGCCCTGTGTTTTGCGTGTCCGTGTTCTAAAGATAATTCTTTGCTGGGTTAGTTTGTTCACAACAGTTAAACTGCAGAGCATAAATTAGGAACGGGACATGGAAGAACACACTGAGCACGGGACAAGCGCTGTGTGTACTATCACATTCTTGAGGTGCATGTGCTATAGCTCGCTTTGAAAAAGGTTAACCACATACTTTATATCCTAACACTCTTTGCTCCAAGCCATATGAGCGATGTAATATGAACTGTGCACATGCACAGAGTCTTTAAGATAAGGTTTCAGATAAGATGACAAGGTTTCACGTTCTAAATCTGTGCACGAGCTCTCAGAGTCGCCGCTGCGAGGATGCTATTGATTAGTATCCAACATATATATGTGCGTCCCTCCAAATTACGAGCGCTTTTGCGTTGAGGATGGCAACCTGCATTGGTCTATGGAGTATGTCCGTCCTGTGTTTTGCGTTCTGTCTCTTTCGTCATCGTCACCCATGTAGTTCCTCTTTCCTTCCATATTTCAATTCCCACCATGCAGAAAATTCTAACAGGCTAGAGGCATATAGTTTCTTACAATATACGTGGTCGCAATAAACTCTGTGGAAATGGGCTTCAGACCGTACTGCTTCTTGCAATAATGCTGTGTAGCTAGCACAGTCCAAGAGAGACACTCTGCCTACAGAAGACGACAGAGAGGACTGCCCTGTCCGGTTTTCCATTCATAAAAGCCAATCATCATCATCGGTCTGCGTGCTGCCTTCCATCTTGGTCGATTCTGTGCACATCACTGTAATTGCACTTGTAGTCACGCGTCGTGTCACTTTACGTAACATATTTGTGGTGGAGGTGCTCCCTGTACCCATCACGAAACTCCGCAACGGCCGTATCATCGCGGGGGGGACCTTGTTGCACCGTGAAGGAACATCGTTTTTCCTACCTGGTAACAATATTACTATAATTGAAATAAATTATATGCCTCAAGCCGACCTCTCTGCTGTTCGTTCCCGTGTCCTCTGTGTATCATTTCATTGCTCGTTGTTTCATGTTTCATGCGAGGTGTTGCTGCACGCCCTTTGCATGCCGTCCGGACAACAGTTAAGCTGACCAGAACCACCTCGCAAGTTTCTCTCTCCTCTAACCTGGGAACCTGAGGAATGCCTGGAACTTGTCGGTGCCCGCCGCGTTGGAGACGACGCACGTGTAGTTGCCGATGTCGTCGACGCCCAGACGCTTGAGCACCAGCACCGAGCTCTCGGGCCCGGCGTCCAGAGAGACCGGGTGGTGATCGTCGATGCCATCGGCCGAAGAAGAAGGAGAAGACGCCGTCAGCTCGACGTCGTCCTTGAGCCAGGCGAAGCTGAGCGGCGAGTCGCCCTGAGTCACGGAGCACGTGATGCGCAGACGCTTGCCCAGCTGCGGTCGACTCGGGAACTGGAAGGGCTGCACCTTGGGAGGATCTGCACGAAACGGTGCCGCGACCTTGAGCGAAACGCGGCAGGCGACTGAAGTGGTACAAAAACACACGTGGTCACTAATGACCTCATGCTGTAATATCACCATGTGCCATCATGACTTTATGTTGTGACATCACATTAGCCACCACTGTGTCACTGTGTCTGCTTTGTGCCTGTTTTTTTTATATTTCCACATTTAGTGGTATTCTTCGAGTGTAACCATGTACCAAATTGCCCAACAAGCAACTCTCGTGAAGTCACATATCTTCAAAATTTGCGAAGTCATCACGAGGTCAAAGGACGTTAGAAAGAACCACGAGGTTTATTTGTGTTTGCAAAACGTACACCCCCGAGCAAAAGTTCGCGGAAGGCGGAATTTCCGACAAAGCTAAATTCCTGCTTTGTCTCGCAACATAGTCGCCAATTAAATATTCCTGCCCGTTGTAGTTTCTACGTCATCCGAAAGATTAGAAGCGTCCGGCACTAGCGGAGCATAAATTCGCATTTGCAGTGGGGCGCACGTCCCGTAAACTTTTGCTGCCGGGTGTACGCTTGTTTCGTAAGAGAGCGGCTATTATTGAGGCGAAAGCCTTGGACGCCTTATCGAACGCGAAAAGTGACAGTCGGTGTCAGCACGACTGATTCAGAAAATGATGATCACGTGATGACGTCACGCTATGACGTCATCATTACACTACAGATCGCCAAAAGTTGTGACGTCATCACGTAATATCGTCGCTTGATCATTGTTGGGCCGATCCTGGAGGCACTGCAAAGCCACGTGGGGCGCAGAAAGCTTCCAATGCCACCGATCCCGGAGGCAGTGCAAGATCTTGCAAAGCCTTCTGCACTCAATGTGGTCGACCACATCGGCTGCAGGAAGCTTTTTGGGTGGAGTTGGGGTGGAAGGATCCTCGCAATCGATTTGAGAAGAAAAAGAACATGGCTGTCGCCTTGAGTCGTCCTAGACAAATGCATAAAGGGCCATGTTACTTATGTCATCACGAGATCTAGCACCGACGCTACGAACACTTGGGTACAGTGTCTATACAACAAGCACAGTAACATATATAAACAACTAAGCACCAAGTATTTGAAACATTTTGCAGAAATGTCCAAGTCCACAGGATGTCCCTAATACATGCTACTAAGAACTCACACGAATCACAATATACACAATGTACATGACGATGTATGTGCACAGTATGTGTTTAGAAAAATTTATTATCACAGACGGTTAACATCAATAACAATTCAACGTAACATTTGCTTACTAGACACACGTTTACGAAAATGACATAACAAACTTCAGTTACATGGAAACAAAACACGAAATGACGGAGGCAACACGTACAATCGATGTTTCACAAACATATATATATATATATATATATATATATATATATATATATATATATATATATATATATATATATATATATATATATATACACACACAAATTTGTCACAAAGAAATGTTGGACGATAGAAGATCCACGGTGTATTTGTGGCTATCGCGAGCATTCGGTAACGGAGTGTTATGGCTAATTCGACGGCCCAGCTGCGCACCCAAGTTAAAGCGGCACATTTTGTATGAATAAATAAAATTATTTCGTGGCCTTCTTATCATATTTGAGTGTACACATAATTTGTTCCTGTGGAAACATTAACCTTCTAGTTAGATTTTGAAAAGGCCGCCGCTCACATTTCAAGAAGACTAAAATAGTGCGACATATAAGGTATGTAATACCAACTAGCCCACCAGTCTATTTTATTTTGTTGAACCAAGGTAGAATGTACTACACTCTAACCAAGGAGTGGTTTGTTTACAAAGCTTTTTTTTTTTTTGGTGCCAACGTGTGGCTGTTACTAGTCAAGTCAAGTTTATTAAATAGTTCACTTGAGTTACATGTTTAGCGTATTACAGCAGGAGGTCCCGAAGTTTCAGAGAAACTGCCTGGGGAACCTCCTATGGCTACACGAATGGGGTAATAACAAAAAATACTCGTTGTGTACGTATGACAGTTGGTGTTTAGCCTTCATCGACTGCACTTCTTTGCTCAGTAGTTTAATAAGGTGAAAGCCTTACGTGCCTCATGAAACGCGAAGAGTGACCGTCGGCTTCTCCGTCAACTCGAACGATGCAGAAGATCACCACCACGAGATTACCAGATTACGATTCAAGACAGCTGTGTTTAAAGTGTGGACAAGGGCCCAGTGACTGTTGTGTGATCGCATTATACAAAGGACTGTGAGATGAACTCTTCGCCAAAGTGCGAACGTTTCTTGCGTCTTGTGTGTGAACATTGTTGTCGACAAGTGGACATTATGCATGACGTGAAAACATTCCTTTTAAAAGGACATTGCCGTGAGTGAGTCTACTTTTATTTATAAGTTCGTGACGCTAATTAATGAGTAAGGGAAGAGGAGTAGCCGGAGCCATGTATAGGCACCAACCTCATCCTTAAACACATTTAATTAAAAAAAAGAAAAAAAAACCGACACACGGAAGCTCGGCCAACAG
This sequence comes from Rhipicephalus sanguineus, assembly GCF_013339695.2. NCBI lineage: Eukaryota > Metazoa > Arthropoda > Arachnida > Ixodida > Ixodidae > Rhipicephalus > Rhipicephalus sanguineus. The sequence continues at coordinate 49,986 of NW_023615835.1, read as the reverse complement.
AAACGTACCTCGTGCGCGATGAAGCGTGGGCGGCGTGCCAAGCGAAATCGGAGGATGAATCGCCGTTCGCACGAGGAATGGCGACGTTCACACGGGAAAAAATTCTGCCCGCTCGCACGCTGTGTAGAGAACTCCACGACAGACCTAGCTCTTAAAAGAGTCCGAAAAGCGCTCAAGCCGCGCGTTCATACAGCCGGACCGTCGTGATTTCGGCCTGCGGTTCGCCGACCCGTGTCGCACGTGTGAACGACGAGGCGCAGATTTTTCGTACCGTCGATCGGCACTCGTGACGAAACACAACTGTCCTTTATATAGAGAAGGAAAGAAAGAAACCTAACACTGTATGCACGTGCGTAGAGAGTACAGCGACGCAACCCGCTTCTCCGCAAGTGTTTAACGGCAGCTGCAAAACAAAGCGGGATTGACCGACGCAGGAAGTACCGAAAGGGGCCAGAGGGAAATACGAGCTGTTTGTTTGTTTTGTCTTTAACATCATTCCTCGGTCCGTCACGATCGAACTTCGTCACGGTGGCTTTGCACGTGGCCTCGCACGTTTTCGTCTCACGCTTCGAAGAGAGCACGCAACAACGAAACGAATCCGAGCCGCCTGGGATCGGCGGCGAATTGTTTTGGAACGCCCGATTTTGCATTTGCTGCACCCGAGACCAAGAAACACGTGTCAAATCTCTCTCACTCTTTCTCTCTCTCTCTCGCTCCTTACACTACCAGAAGCGCTGAAGCGGTCCACGAAACGCTGTAGGACGAAAGAAGAAGAAGAATAACTTTTATTCATGGAAAGGGAAGGGGTCTGGGAGCTAGATGGGTGGGGCCCCATGTCCAAGGCTCCACTGGCTTGTGCCGCCAGCCGGACATGGTCCAGAAGCGCTAGTTGCACCTCCGGGTCCGAGCTAGCGAGGAGTGCCTCCCATTGCTCCAAAGAGTTTTCTATGTTGTACTTATGCTGTAGGCGGTTGAGGTTATTTGGCCTTTTACTGCAACCCCATGAGATTTGGTAGAGGGTTGGTGGCGAGTCGCGACACCACAGACAATCGCGCCCATAAACGTCGGAAAAATTTTGTGCAATCGCAACAAATTTGGATAGACCCCCGTTTGAACTCTACGGAGGTCCACTGCGTCTTCCCCTTTAAGAGATTGGTGGGGGACACCATATTTCTGCCGTGCGCATCGCTGATGAGCAAGAAGCTCTCGCGGAGCCGTCCGAGCAGGGTCACTGTCTTCCTCCTCGCGAAGGCCATCGTGTGTAGTGTGGGGTGGTGGTAATTGGGAGGGAGGCTGAAGCCTGGCTGACGTAAATGCGGTCCGTTGTAGCGTGCTTTGATATATATTCGAAGCTGGGGCAAGGTGCAGTCGGCACTCGTCTTAAACTATCGTATGTGTGAACGAAGATGAAGAGGTGGATAGATAGATAGATAGATAGATAGATAGATAGATAGATAGATAGATAGATAGATAGATAGATAGATAGATAGATAGATAGATAGATAGATAGATAGATAGATAGATAGATAGATAGATCGATAGATAGATAGATAGATAGATAGATAGATAGATAGATAGATAGATAGATAGATAGATAGATAGATAGATAGATAGATAGATAGATAGATAGATAGATAGATAGATAGATAGATAGATAGATAGATAGATAGATAGATATTTGCGCGGCACCAAGGGGGATGCGTAAATGAGTGAACCACGGTGCAAGAAAAAGAAATATTTCTTGCACCGTGGTCTGGACACCTCTCCACGCCTTGAAGTTCGTGTGTGGAACACCAACGTGCGGCAGTAACAATCTCGTGAAATTTATGTCGCAAGCTATTACTGTGTCGTTGAAACACTCACCGAACGTGAATAAGTTTATTATTGACATTACTGATGTGATCGTGAAAAATAAGTGCATCAATCAATCAATCAATCAATCAATCAATCAATCAATCAATCAATCAATCAATCAATCAATCAATCAATCAATCAATCAATCAATCAACGACTCTATGTCAGACTCCCCCTTTTGAAAACGGACCTGAATCCGCGCCTAGACGGACAAAATTTTTAGAACGAGTGTCAAAACATATACGCGGGTATCGTACCTTTTGTCACTGTGTACCGTTTGCGCCTACTGTGTGTGCGTTCGGACAAAATGCACACAGAGGCGCGATGCGTCAATACAAAAGGCACACACACGCACGTATGGCGCGGCGCGTACACAAGTGTGCGCTGCCGCCATGCAACTATACAGGACTACAGCGGGTGGGCACCGATAACAGGCCCTCAACGGTATACACGGTTGCGTGTGCCACAGCAGGCTGTGAGGAGGCACACAGCAACCCGCAAACAGAGATTACAAACAAGAGATAAAGCAAAACTAAAGCTTCACGGCGATGGCGGCGACACCTGTGGGCGTTGGGGCGTGACGAGCGTGGCCGAAGTCTTTTTTCTCGCACGGGAGGCCCGGTCGAGGCAGTGCATGTGCACATGCAAGGAACGGCTGCACGCTTTTGGTGCGTGCGCGTTTCTTTCATTTAATTTTGTTTCCGTTTTTTCTATTAACCCTCGCACCTGAACTTCCGAAAGTGCGTCACGATTGCCAGCACACGTGCACGTGTGTCTGCAATCTCTAAATGCTTCCACCCTAAAGTCATGCAGTGAAGTTGTGGAAAAGGTCCGCAGAGTTCGTGTTGTGGAGAGAAAAAGTGCGCGAGGTTAATCAACAGGGGGGGGGGGTTGTTTCCACGAGAGCATTTCTCCTGGAGTTTATTTTTTCCCCCTTTTTTTAATGGACGACCAAAATGGAACTGTTTCGGATTTGGCAGCAATGAAATACAGTAATCAATTATGCTAAACACGTTACTCCTGGCGCAATGCTTGAAACGTAAGGAAAGGACAGAGAAAAGAGACACACCAAAAGAAAAGAGTGCACCACAACGCTCCTTTGTCTTTTTTTCTCTGTTCTTTCTTCACGTTTCAAGCATTGCGTCAGAAATAACATACTTAGCAAACTTAGGCACCAACTCTCCCAGGAACAAGTTCTTCTAGAGTAATCAGTTACTTTTTGTCTTAATTATTTACACATCGAGTTACTTTTGTGGGCTGGTAGTTTAGTAACGGAATGAATTATTTCAAGGGAACAATGTCATGAAGGTTACTGTTTACTTTCCCAATCACTTTTGTCTAAAGTATAGCATGTCCGCTTCCATTAGGCCATGAGAAATTGACCAAGAAAGCAAAAAGAAAAAACAAAACGAAATGATAATATCTATCTATCTATCTATCTATCTATCTATCTATCTATCTATCTATCTATCTATCTATCTATCTATCTATCTATCTATCTATCTATCTATCTATCTATCTATCTATCTATCTATCTATCTATCTATCTATCTATCTATCTATCTATCTATCTATGCACGAATGTTCGATGCGAGGACGGATCGAATATGTTCGTTGCTATTCAATTCGATTATTCATTTCGATAGTTCACTATTGAAATAATCGTTTCGGCTGGGACGGTAAGATATCAAATGAAAAGGCTGGGCGTGCTAACACGGACACAAGAGAGAAATCAAGACAACACAAACGTCAAAATTTCACTTCTCTTTTGTTGTATCCACGTTTTTACGGCCAGTCTTTTAACATGAATACCTATACCAACTAGCACAGCTCTCTGTTATTCTAAAATATCAAGAAGCTCATCTCGAGGCAAAGAGTGTGCAACACGTCCGTTGTGCTCGTCTTCCGTGTAGCTGTCGTTTCCGTTCTTTCTTTCTTTCTTTCTTTCTTTCTTTCTTTCTTTCTTTCTTTCTTTCTTTCTTTCTTTCTTTCTTTCTTTCTTTCTTTCTTTCTTTCTTTCTTTCTTTCTTTCTTTCTTTCTTTCTTTCTTTTCGCGCTGATTTCAGATATGAACGGTTTGTTTCGTAGCCTGACAATAGGGAGTCGTCATTTCGGGACAATCCAGGCGTCGTAGCGCGTCGCCAATGACGTACATGTCGTTCAAGCTGACGGTCCATTGTGTACATCGCCTCCTGCAACCGTCTTGTTCACGTGTCTGTGGTGGAGGGGGTTCTGTTATACCGACGAAACAACAGCAAAAGAAAGTATGGCGTGCGCATGCACACTCGCCACATGTCGGCCGCGCCTTGCCGAAAAGGTCAGAGGCCTTTGAACCCATGCAATTTCTTACGAACCTATAACTGGAACACTGGCCGTAGCGTAAACATGACAGATCGGCCAGCGTTGAGATTAACGAATCAAAACGGTGGGCGTGTTGGTTTTCCATATTTACCAGCACCTGCGCAAACAACAAAGGCGATGAGAGAAAAAATGAAGGCATTGCTTTTTTTTTTTCGGTTGTATTTGGTTTTAATAACTGTTGAGGTTTCACGACTCAAAACCACGATATGATTGTGAGGGACGCCTTAGTGGATCGAGGGCTCCGGAAATTTCGACCACCTGGGGTTTCTGAACGTGCTCCTAAATCGAAGTACACGGGCCTCAAGCATTTTCGCCTCCATCGAAAATGCGGCCACCGCGGCCGGGATTCGATCCCGCGACCTGTGTGTTTGGTTCGAAGACGTGCCATGGTATACACAACCAATTTAATTCACCCTAAATATAGACCAGGGAAAGCATCAGGACCATTAATCGTTGTCTGTAGTGTAGTAATTTTGACACGAATTGTAATGAATTGAACTGGACGAAACATCACCCGTTCCGTCGGTGAGATCCGAACCCACAACCTTCGAATTACGCGTCCAGGAATTACACATAGAGAAACGAGAAACGCCCAATGAATTGGACCGGAAAGCGCATTACGTCGCAGCTCAAATGGTAGAGCATCGGGCACGTAATTCGAAGGTTGTGGGCTCGGATCCCATCGACAGGAAGAGTGATTTCTCGTCAATTCATATCAATTTACGTCATTATTACTACACTATATACAGTTAAATACAACATTTATAGGCCCTATATGCTTTCCCTGGCCTCATTGTCTCTTGGATTAACTTGAGTGTGCCTAACAAGGAAACGAGCCCCTCGAAAAAATTACCCTTCTTGTGTTGTATACTTGCACTCGCTATTTAATAATAATAATAATAATAATAATAATATAATAATAATAATAATAATAATAATAATAATAATAATAATAATAATAATAATAATAATAATAATAATAATATCTTCCCGCCGCGCTACGTTCGTCTGTCTTCTCTTCGTTTTAGAGCGCAGCTTTCAGGCGCCCGTTCCTGCATTGAGCGGCGTCGCCGTTGGCTGGCGTCGGCGGCGTAACCGATGTAGCGAACGAGGACGAAAGAGAGCGATCGCGGAGTCTGTCGATATCACGAGCCATTGGCATCGCTTTCTTCCTCCGTCACGTGCGCTATCCCCTAGGTCGGAGCTCGTGCTCATGCAGGGCTGGCACGTGCTCTGCGGCGGGCTTCGCCTGTCGTAACGGGGCATGTTGGCGTTTCGCTTGTTTCGCGACTCCTGCAATGCACAGAGTGGTGTGCGTAGCACTCGAGCGCTGGCAGTTTCTGTGGCAACATGTAACGAATGTTACGATTGCCACAACTGCGGATAGCCAAAACTTCAAACATATAGTTGGCGTTGCCATAACAGGAAGCTGCGCTCAGAATTTGCATTATAGGCAGTATCGTAATCGTTGGTGAACTTTTCTATGTTTGCGCTGGTATTGGCAGACTGCAGATCAGGTAATCAGGAAGGACGGAAAGTTAGTATTCATCGTAGAGTACCCCCCCCCCCCAAGAAAAAAAAACAAAACAAAAAAAACATCGTATATAAGACAAAGTACAACAAGTACGGGCGAAAGGGAAAAACGTCACGACACAATTAACGTTAAGCCTCAACTGCTCAACAGCTCTGTGCTGTCGCGTTCCTTTTGTTCGTGTTTGTTTCATGCGCTGTTTTGTACTGTATACAATTACGCGGTTAGCATATGTATTTGCCAAGGATTCATCCTTCCGGCTTCAAGAGACGCACAAGCATCACAAATTTATTTTTAAAAGGTTGGTAACAAACTAAATCAATAAATTAAGATTTGAGTGAAGACAGTGCTGCTTCTTACATCGCAACTGTCTCATCACCTTGACAGCATTTCCCATTTCCGCCGCGTGATTTCCCGGCAAACACAATTTGAGACCTCATGACTTATATTTGTAGGACAACTAAATTCTCTTCAGTTCTCAGAAGTCGTCTTAGAGACAATAAAAGTCATCTTTTCTTACAGCCTCGAAACACGAAGTGACCCATGGTGTTATCGGTCTTGGTTTTTATGGCAGAGATTCAATTTCTGATTCTTGGAATGCATTTCCTACATCTCATGAAGACGTGAGTTTTCTGGCGCGTGCGCCGTGGGAACCGTTTCAGGCTCTGACGTGGATCGAGATGGCAACAGGAAGAAAGATATGTCCTTCGGAAGAAACGCGTAGTGCACATTAATACTGACGTCGCCGTCTTTATTATTTTTTCTTTGCGACGTCGCCAATCCGTACCCGTCCAAATATTGGCCAGGGCTTATAACACATAACAGCGTTATATTGAACGTAACAGCGTTATATTGAATCTGCTAATTAATTATATAATTAATTAATGGCAGTAGTAAGGAAAGCCGAGCTCGTTGGTATGAATGCATTGTAGAGTAGCGCGAAACCACAGGGAGACAGATTAGACAGACGATGCATGCCTGTACCGTCTCTCTAGCCTGTGCCCTTGTGTTTGTGCGCTATTCCACAATTAATTAATTAATTAATAATTATTGATCATTCCTTCGTAGAGGTTAATTTTTCGTATTCGTGCATCTTTTCGTTTCTGTTTATTTACTTCGAGATAACAACAGTCTGGGTATTCACCATTTCATGTTTTTGTTCTACGTTCGTAAATACCAGCATCAGCGCGAAGACGGTGACACATTCGGTTTCGCGGGTGTGTTGTTTACGTATCCAATGTGACTACATGCATTCCTTTTCAGCGTCTCTGTCTGCCAGTCAACTTCCTGGGGCCACTGAGAATTTCTCCAAGATTTTTCGATAACACAAGAAGAAAAAGAAGAGTAGACGATGAGTAATGACACATATGATGATGATGATAATGAAAAATATTATGGTGATGACGCACGTGATGGCAATAACGAAGTAGTAGCGGTAGAAGAAGAGGATGAATATCACAATGATGAGGAAAAAGAAGACAGTGGTGGTTATGCCAATCCCCCAGTGTGGGTATGAGCCATGTCTAAGGGCACAATACACCCGTGCCACACGGGCACAGAAAATGGCATTAACTTCCTAATGCCTTAACATTTAATGCCATTTGCGCGGTGCCACATGGGTTAATCAAATGACATTCGCATTAATGCCTTTCGTCCCGTAATGCCTTTGCTAGAACCTATTTGACTGAGCAGTGTGTACTCTCGACAGCAAAGCTTGTTCACTGCAGTACGCATAAAGCATCTGAAATAGCATCTACCACGCAAAAAAGTATTTTATACATGACTTTTAACGACTCGCGTGTTATTTCCCAGTTGCAGTATAGCGAAATTGCAGCGCCTTCGACATGATAGGCGCCGTGTCGGATTCCGGGCTTCGGATTCAACTTGCAATGACCGAAGTTGTTGTGCTCAGTTGCAACATTGTAAAAGACAGGAACAAACTCAAGCTAATGGCACCATAGTATGCTTACTTCTACATTTCATTATCCCTGAACGCAGTTTAGAGTTGTTAAAATGCGTGTTTAGATTTGATCACTAACCTGAAATTGTTCATTTCAAAAGTTGCTGTTATCGACATCATCGGTCAAATGCCAATAAATTTATACGTCTGGCAGCTCCGCCGAAAAAAAAAATGTCATGTGGGAACTTAATGCCTTAACCACCGAATGTCAGTTACTGTGGTCGTGCGGCACTAGCACTCTTCCTGAGTAATATATTTTACGCCTCTTAAGTACTCGTCTTTCAGCGCTGCATCAACCATGTGAATATTCCAACTCGACTAACTTTCCGTTTTGATGGTGAACAAGTAGTGTGAACGGGCTCATGCAGTCCCAGGAAACTCCTGCTGCAGCCTTGGTGGCGCCGTGCCGTCGCCCAAAAGGCCGATGAGAATACGGAAGTATCAATGAAAATTAAATGGAATACCCTCATCCAGGTGTACGTATATACGACAGGATCCTACGCACGCTGGCTCACGTAAAAGTATATAATCGCGTTGCGATCTGCGCGCCCGTCTTATTCTGCGAGCACTTGGACGGCAGCGTGGGAAGAGCATATAGGAAGTCGCACGCGCATGGGGGTCGCGGCGCTGGCAAGTTTCCCGCCAAATAGCTCGCGTTCCCGCCAAAAAAAAAAAAAAGTTCGCGCGCTTTTTTTTTTTCTTCGTTCGCAGTCGCGCTGCCGGCGGTTTCGGGTCTCGGTTGACTGCGACGTGCCTTGACCGCGGTTGCATACCCAAGGTGGCAGAAGGTCTCCGCTCGCGAGGGAGACCAAAATACGGATGGAGGACAAAAATAAGAAGCGAAGAGGTGGGGGAGCGTGGGCTGTAGGCAAGGCACCGACAGTGGCGCCGGCCTAGCGGTGGAGGAAAAAATGATTTCTGGTGGCTCGTCGTCAACGAACTGCCAATAGGTGGATGCCAGAGAATGACTTTTTTTTCTTTTTAGTAAGTGTTTCGCACTCTTTCTCTGAAGTTAAAAGCACAAAAGTGTGCTAGCATGAATGAGTGGGCAAAAATATGTGACATTTTTTGTACTTTCGATCTGCCAGACAGCCAGCCTATAGGGCAACAGCTTCTTAAGCTATCAACTTCGCGATTCGCGTGGCCCCATACCTATCGTGCACGTAAGTCAAGTTACGTACTCTGAAAATACTTAGTAAGGACACTGCGTCCACAATTTACAGTGTATGAAGCATTAAGAAACGCGTCCGGCACTTGTGGGATATATCTTGATGATAACAGGAGAGGTGAGTCGACTGAAATCCCTGGAGTCACAACACATCGAGGAAGGATCGAGTGAAGAAAAAAAGTTAAGCGAAGCATTTCTGAACGGGAACTATCCTAGGCGCATAATGTTTTAAGATATTCAGTATGTTGTTTGTGTTGTTTTTACGGTATGGTAAAGACAATATATGTACTAATTTATTTGTCGCCTCATTTACTATCCACCTGAGATGGCAAAATTACTTGTACAAATTAAGTTACATTACAAATTACATATGGCCGAAAGTAATGACATTACATTGCAATTTGTTTTGAAAGGTGATAAAGTTATTTGGCATTACTTTCACAAATGTTCATATTTCATGCATTAACTCACGTACGCTTCATGTACAGCACATGCAAATTGAAATATCAGGTATCTCCACAGATCTGTTCCACAGCCCACGCTTGAGGTTTGGCATTCAGGTTATATAACGTGTCTTTGTTATGTAGTTTATTTCCTTTTTTTTTGGGGGGGGGGGGTTCAGTTTTCTTAACTGTTTTCGATGTGGTCATGTTTCAGTCCACTGTGACGATTGCGGGCGTGAACCGTTGCCTATATATTGTTTACGGATAAGGATACGCGAGAAATTGCAGACGCGAGCTCGATTGCAGAGGACATTTGCTAACTGCGTCGATTATTCTGAGTGGAAGAGGAATTACCTATCTAAAAAAAATGGTGGTTTGCACGCGCGAGAATCTTTACTTTGTCCTCGTGGGAAAAAAATATAAAAGCAAGAAGAAATATCGCACCCACTCTTAAGTGGCTTTTTCATGCCTGTCATTTCAGCGTTATGACCTCAATTACTACAGCCAAGGACTTTGCTGCAACGAACCAACTAGCCCAAAAATGTGTTCTCCTGTGTCTGTATTGACCAGGGATAACAAAATTACTCCTAAGAGGTAATTGAATTACATTACTAATTAAATTTCTAGGTTTTTTAAATATGTAGTTAGTGACACCTGGCCGAAAGTAATCAAAACACCATACTATTACTTTTTATAAGTATGGAAATTACTTCGAAATTACTTTAAAAATAGTTCATCACTCATGCGCCAACTCACGGCTTAGAGTTCGGATGTTGCGCGGTCTTTCGGTGGGCGTGCCTCATTTCCATGCTTGGCGTTTGACACTTAGATGAACTTCATTATTATTTTCTTATTTGGTAAATTTTCTGTGCCATATGGGAAAGAAAGTCACGAGAAATTTTCTTGAATTTACTCCCTTGGAGTAATTCATAACATTGCTATAGATTGCCAGCCCACAAAATAATTCATCAGATTACCCATTGCAGGAGCAGTAAATATAATTACTGTAACACTATTACTGTAATTCCATTACTGCTAAGTCTGGTGTTGGCAGAGCCTTGTGGTGAAGCATGCCTGCAGCACGACACGGCTGCCATCCCAAGTCAGATATTTGCATGTCGATGGCAAAGAGACTAACAAACATATCCCGCTTATCACGCCCCTATCACCGCCCAGAGACAGTGTATCCATCCGGGAGTCCTGCCTATCGTTAGCTTGTCAGCAAAGTATTGTTTCGGAACTGGGGTCCGCGATGTTTTCGAGAGGTTATTTTCGCTAATGAGCGATAGCGACAGACCTCTCTTCGAACAAAGGTCGCGGGTCACCATGCATGCCTTCTCTCTCAAAACAGCGCACTATGTGCCAGTCAAGCTTTATCCGTAATCGTGTTTTGCTATATTGTATATAGTTCTCCCGCTGCGTACGAACTTTAACTACGCTTATACAGCGCAAATCTGTACACGTGGACTGAAGAATTGACACGGACACGTGCAACTTTGCGACCTGAGCAGGCCCGTAGCCAGGGGGGCGGGGGGGGGCTAGCCCCCCCCCCCTCCGAAATTTCGGTGAAGTATGTGTTTTACCAAAAACAAATAATAAAAATAGCAGTTTTTCTCAAAAAGTCAAGGTCTTCAGCAAGTACCCCCCCCCCCCCCCGAAAAAAAATTTCTGGCTACGGGCCCGGACCTGAGCACCGTAAAGGATGCTCCGCCGGACAGCCCAAAACTTCTACGTTCCTAAGTACGCAGCTTCTCATTCTGCTAGTACCCAGGCATGGCGGCCACGGTAACGTAAGTGCACTACATCTTAAAGAGACACTAAAGAGAAAAACAATTCTTTTCTGACGCGGTATGACGTCACCAAAAAATTAAAGATCAAGCAAAAAAAAAAATGGCTATGCCCCTCAGAGATGTGAAACACCACGCTTGCGGCGAGACGCCGCTTGGTATAAGCTAGAAAACGCAGAAAAAGAAAATGCTGACGGCGACGCCACGTTGAATTTCCAGTACCAGTCACCGTGACGTCACAAACTTTGACTGCGCCTATTAGGACCTACGTAATCCCTAATGGTCAAAAATGAAGTTCATTGTCCTCCGACGGAGTCAGAGACATAACGTACCAAGTTTCAGGAAATTTAGTTGGGCTAGTATTTTGTTGGGTCAGTTGGAAATTTGGTTGGTCAGTAGTTGGGTCAGTTCAAGAACAACTTGAAATCCGTGACGTCACCTGTGGCGATTTCAGCGCGATATTCAAATATGAAACTTTAACCTTCATTTTATCTTCTAGCTATTTATAAACCTATGACGGTGAAATTAATGACAGTAGAGTTTTCAGAGTATAATTTATCAGTGTAAAATAATTCATTGTTTCCCTTTAGTGTCCACTTAAAACGCATGCCACTTTATTTTCTTACAGTTACCGCTCTTCCCAGGGTTCTATAAATTATTGATTTATCCATTGGCGCGTAAAACAGTAGCCGATGTTCCGAAGAACTGTTGATGCGAATAATGAGTCATAAATAAACCTGCAGTTAATATGCATATACAGTTGGCGTACAAAGTTTGTAGACCACTGGGTCTGAAAAAACGTCTTTTTTTTCCTCGGGCAATTTGCGACTGTATCCGGTCAAACTGCGCAGCACATGTAGTAAGCACGTTTTCTAACAGGCCAGAAATTTAAATGCGAGGCTGCGTGCCCGAACCGCAAGAATATTGAGCGTTTTTCTCGAGTCTGGTGGTCCCTCAACTTACGAGGCTGACTGTACGTATGTTTGCGTGTGCAATGATTATACGGGACAAGGGAGAGCCCGCATGCGCATAATATTAATCCCGATCCTTGTATATATACCTGCAAGTCAAAGCCTTGTCTGCAACGAGATCTTTTTCTCTCACGCATATATACAAAGCGAAATGTCTGCACAGGAAGCGCTCCTTGATCCAATTAAGTGCCTGCATCGGCATCGTTGCAGATATGTGACTCCAGGACTCCAGCTTTCATTATTTAGTTCGGCGTACCTCGAAACAGCTTACAACGACGTTCTGCCACGATCGAGGCTATACCGACATCCTCTGTCTTTTACTTTTTTCTTTAGAAGCCATCTGAAGCGGCCGAAATCGATGCAGTGCAACCGCATCAACAATCGTGAACGCCGTCCTTTGCAAAACTCACCTTAGCATTGCAGCTCAGTAAACTGGTACAGTGTCGGTGTGTGTTTTAGAATAACAGACATAATCCGAAGATTCGTGATTCGGACATATTTTTACTCACATTTGAATTTGCTTCTTAATTCACCGATCTTGTGCAGCATCGGCTACCCTGAATCAAAACTCTGCTAGCAAAATTAGGCTGAAAGCATCATTATTTTCACTCTTAAACGTAACATGGTTCATTCAACTCTCTCAATTCTGAGCTAAAGTAATTTGCGAACGCACGTCCGCATATCTATATAAACTCCTATAAATTACATATTAGACTGATGTTTTTAGGGAACACTTGCAGTGATAATATTGGTGATACTATTGTATTACCCCTTGTAGAGAATAATTGTACACGTATACTTCACGGATTTGGGAAATTTTAATGCAAGAAAGGAGAATTACAGAGTGCGCAATAAACAGATATATTATTGCTCGAGATTTTTTTGTAATGGCTCATTAGAAAATGAACTGACAACAACCCTATCCCCTCAGGGCCGTACCCAGGAATATTTTTCGGGTTTTTTTTTTTTTTGCGTGGAACGGCTAACTTTGGCAACTGGTGGTCTCTGTGAAGGCGTGCAAGTATTTTAGTGCCACCTGAAAAGTTAAAGCAGGAAAAAATTTCGGGGGGTGTCAGAACCCCCTCGACCTACCCCCCCCCCCTTTAGTTACGGTCCTATATCCCCTGATCTTTCTTCCGCGGGAGTATCGAGTTTCTGTCTTTGCTTGCCAGAGTGGCGTAGAGCTGTGCTCAAGACTCGATACCTCCCCCCCCCCCCCCCATGTATTCTGAACGAAGGAAGGGGAATTGACCAAGGGCTCGTTTATTTTGTTGTCGTTATTACACACAACCTAACTAAACTAGCAGAACACAAAGCCAAGGAAAGTACAGATTACATTATTTGTAGTCTTTAATTGCAGTTCAGTAATGATATGATTGTAAAGAAATTAAAGTGGATGAAAAGACAACGTGCGACTGGTAAGGACCGAACCTACCGGTCCCTACCGGCGGCAAGTGTCCGGTGGAGACCTACCAGTAGGTGCCGGTAGGTCCCATACTGGTAGGCAATTTGTCGCCAGGTCCAGGAAAGGGGCGGGCCCCACTTAATTATTGGTGGAGGGGTCCGCCCCGATCTACCCACTGAGAGTACCTCAAAATAAATCTCGCAAAGTTGACGCATTTAATAGGTGCTGATTCGCAATTCGCGCGCTAATCAGACGTGTTATGGATCAAGCATTGACTTGCGTTCGCTGTACTCACCGGACGCAGCGCCGACATCGACACCGTGGAACGCAAGGACGCAGCAGACGACGCAGGCCCAAAATAACGGTCCGCCGGCTGGGGTCGTCTGCTGTTCACGCCGGACCATCCAGCGCATCGCGAAAGCGGTGCGCCACAAAGTAGCACACGCCAAACAACTCCACTGCTGGCCACTCACAAGTACAAGTCACACACAGGTCACATACACACAACACACGCTTGCACACACTACGGCCACACTTCTTGCCGCGACAGGACGCCCACCGGACCTTCTGCTCCGTGAACAGGTGGACGTCGCAACGCCGTCTCGAAGTTACCGAGTCGACCGTCCTCGCTCATTTCTCTAAGTCAACAGAGAGATGATATCGAATCGAGTCAAAACGAAATCGGTCACTCAATACGTGGGCACTCGCCCCTTCTTTTTTTCGTCGTTTCGCGAGCTCCACATAAAATCATAAACGGTCATGCGCGGGCGTGAGCTTCAGAGGTCGCCGCCGTGCGTACGACTCGCCAGCGGGCTTGGTCGTTTTGGAGGAGGAATAGACCGCGTTGCTCTCCGGTACTCCGGTCGGTGGCGACTGTTCGCTCATTTTTTTGCTTTAGCGCGAGCGTGGGTTCGCCCGCTAAATCGGGTGTCTCCAGCTGGCGAGGGGAAGTCTCTCCCTCGCACTCCCTTCCTTCTCAATCAGCTCTCTTTCTCCTCGATTGTTTCTCTCTATACTCTCTCGATTCGAGGGGGACGTGAAGTTCCCTTTCTCGTGCCTCCCTCTCGCACTCTTTCATTCATCCACTTGTTTGTTGCGTCTGCTCTCCGTACGGTTTCTGTCGTTTTGTCGTTCACCTCCGTCATCTCTCCACGGCGCTACTGAATCTGATACACCTTTCCCACATTGCGTAACTTCGAACCTATAGCTTCATTAACTCATCCGCTGCTTCGTCCGGATGCTTGCCCGTGCCGCCAGCAACTGGCGACATCCATTAATGTTTCTACGTTTTTGTTTTTAGAAAACACATGTACGTAACCACAGTGGCGAATCCATCCACGCAATTCGGGAATGAGGGGGCGATTACTCGCAGTAGAACCACGGGATAATGGGGGGGGGGGGGGGGGGGGGGGGGGGGGGGGGGGCATCTTGTTTTACGGAGTTACTGTTATACACCACTTCCATCATCACATATATATACCTTTAAACCACCCCCCTCCCACCCACCCCACACACACACCGCCAGCCCGCAAAATTTTTCGATTTTGCATGTGTATATATATACACGCACGCATGCAAACGGAAGCACGAACATGCATAAACGTTTGTTGAACTCCCCCCCCCCCTTCCCCCCGAAAAAATTTCTGTCTACGCCACTGATATCGTTACTATTATTATTATTATTTTTTTTTTTGCTACCCGTGATCTCACTAATATCTTCTGTCATCTGTCGAACAGGCAACCTGAAGGCTGGTGTGGACGGCACGAAAAGGGGGGGGGGTGGGGTGCTACCGCCCCCTTACCTCCGGGATCCACCACTTCACACACTCGCGCACACAACCTGAACAAAATTTCTACAAGCTATGTCACAAGGACCGTGATTCTACCCCCGGAGTCGTAATCGTAATTCGCACGCGAAATCTTCCGTAGCCTGCAAGCATGCGCGTGTCCGCGTTGTTCAGCTGTGTCCGCTGCCTCACTCCCCCAGTGGAATGTTTATTCTGGGCTGCCTGTGCTGTCACCGGATTTCCCGCATCTCTCCGTCGTTTCTGTATGGCTGTGATATGAAATGACACATAATTGCGCGAGCGAGGGGATGTTTTATCATACAGGCTGCTGCGATTGAAAACAGGATGAATGTATAAGCGTACTATCAGGTCTTCGTATTTCACTCCACTAATCTTATTCACTTAATTTGCCTTCAAGACCACGTGACATTTAGATGGGAGTGCCAACACAACAACAAGATAAGCAATTCCAGCAATCAAAAATGATATAACAGGAAAGCTTTACAGCTATACAGTCGAACCCGGATATATCGAACTCTGAAGGGGATCACAGAACTGTTCTATATATAGGTAATTCGATATATAAAATGGGTACCCCGATATTTTCGATATATAATAATCTAATATTAATATATAATATAACAATTATATTTCCGATATGTAACGCATAAAATGCGTTATATAGCGAAAATATTTCAAAGGAATTTTACAACTGTTCGATATACACAACAATTCATTATATGTGGACCACGGTGTAAGAATATGTGGACTGAACTGTGCAATATCAGCTGTCCCCCCCCAAAAAAAAGTGTAAATCATAAGCGCGTGTAGCACAATATGGCACCTGATTATACAATGCTAGCTAAAGTCTGACAAAAGACTCGGTTATCATAATAGTTACGATATGTTCGGGGAGGGGATCCCAGACCATGGATGGGAGGGATAAAAATGGTCGGTAAAATGTCTGGGGGTGACGAGAACGATGCAGTCTAGTGCGTCTGTGTTCAGTGGGCTGCATGTTATAGCTGTTTACACAGCAAGCGGCGAAACACACCCTCTGTTTACGACCTGGAGCTCCCCGAGAGTGCAAACCACAGACTCTACCGAGCTCGACGGCGCGGTAACGGCCTGGGGTGAGCTCGACGTCCGGGTGGTGTTTACATCGCTACGTTTGGAAACGTTCCTGTGCTGGTGATTGGACCATGAAGACGTTAACTTCGCTTGACAGAGTCGCGTCCGCGGTAGTATAATCAAAACTGCAAAACTGCGCGAAAAACGAAGACACAAGAAGAATAGACAGGACCAAGGGCTTTTTTTCCTGTGTATTCGTTTTTCGCGCTGTTTTGCAGTCATGAAGCCATACCAACAGGCTCATTCCCATACCCTTTTAGAGCATAGTCAACAACATATCCCCCCAGAAAGTGAAGCTTCTTTCTTTCTTTCTTTCTTTCTTTCTTTCTTTCTTTCTTTCTTTCTTTCTTTCTGTTTTGGCCACCACGGTGGTCTACGGTGGTCTTGTGGTTATGGTGCTCGACCGCTAATCCGAAGGTCACGGGATCGAATTCCCGCTAAGGCGACCGCATTTCGACGGAGGCAAAATGCTAGAGGCCCGTATATACTGTGCGATTTCAGTGCACGTTAAAGAACACCAGATGGTCGAAATTTTCGGAGCCCTCCATTACGACGTCTCTCATAATCATATGGTTTTGGGGCGTAATACCCCAGAACAGAACAGAAAAACATATAATTAAACACAAGTTATTTGAAAGGGAGGAGCCCTAGTCGAGAGCCCCACTGGCCTATTGCCGCCCGTTCTACCTGGTCGATCAGCGCTTGCATGGTCGGCCAGGTGAGAGCTGGACAGTAACGCCTCCCACTGCTCCAACGTGTCCGTTGGTGTCATTTCTGCGTGTTTCAGGTGTGGGGGATGCTTTAAGCAGCCCAAGGTAATGTAATGTAGTCATAGGCGTGCGCAGGGATCCTCATCAGGGGGGGGGGGATGTTCATTGCAGCGCCCCTCCCTCCCTACGAAGTCAACGTATGGGGCAGACTTTGCGCCCCCCCCCCCCCTCTTAGGGGATTAGGAGGGGCCTCCTAGTCACCTAAGAGGGGTGACTCCTCCAACCCTTGGTGTGCCGGAGACCAAAAGATCGTGTGCTCGTTATGGGGGCAGGGATGGTTCATTACCCCGCGGCATCCTCTGGGAATTCGGCCTCGCAGTAGAAGACGACAGGCTGCAACAAATATTTTTATTAGGGCGAGAGCCTTAGATGTCCCATCAAACGCGAAAATTGACCGACGTCCCCCGTCGGCGGCGTCAACACGAGTGTAGGCAAAAAAATCATCACGTGGTGACGTCCCCACACGACGTCATCATGATGTCACAGATCGGCAAAGTGTGTGACGTCACATGGTGACGTCATCACATGACATCATTGCTTGGTCAACGGTGGGCCGATGGCCGATCCCGGAGGCAGCGCAAAACAAGGTGGAGGTGCAGAAAGCTTACAATGCCTCCGATCCTGGAGGCGTTGCAAAACCACGTTAGAGTTGGAGAAAGCTTTCGGAGGGGGGCGCGGGAGGTTCAATACATCGACTTAGAAGGAAAATAAGATGGCTTTCGCCTTGGAGTCGACTGATGCGGATTCATAAGAGACCCTGTTAACTTTCTTTCTTTCTTTCTTTCTTTCTTTCTTTCTTTCTTTCTTTCTTTCTTTCTTTCTTTCTTTCTTTCTTTCTTTCTTTCTTTCTTTCTTTCTTCTTTCTTTCTTCTTTACTTACTTACATTACTTGACTGTTTCTTTCGTTCATTCGCGCTTTCGGGTTCTTTCTTTACTTTACAAACTTAATGGAAACCTCTGATGACGCCGAATTTGGAACTCACGGGGAGTTCATCTTGAATTCAACCAGCTGCCTTTCAGCCTCATTGTAAGGCCGTTGAAAAACATACAACTTTAGAAGGGGATCATTTTTTCGAGGGACTCGTTTCTTTGTCAGACAAAACCAAATTCAACAGACAATAAGGCCAATGACAATATATGGGACATTAATTGTTGTTTTTAACTGTAGCGTACAGTAATAACGACACAAACTGATATGTTAATTAAAGTGGACGGAAAATCACCCTTTCCGTCGGTGAGATCCGAACCCACAACCTTCGAATTGCGCGTCCATCTAACTTTATATACTTATCAAAGTAGCCCATGGACAGCACAGGCTTTTTGTTGTTGTATACTGCTGCTCCTATGTGCTGTTACTCAGCCGTTGTTATCACTAAAGCAAGAAACAAACAGGTTGGGAAATCCATTGTCTACAGTCGCAAGAACAAAACACACGCAGCACTCTCCGGAAGAAGTCACCTCGCTGCAAGCACCAGATTGCGCGCGGCACGCACGCGAAGGACGCGTCTTCGCCGGCAGCGGAGAGCACGCGTCCGCATATAAACTGCCAGTGCCCTCGGAATGCACGATAACCGTCCGTCGCGGCCCCGCATGCAAGAGGAACTACTCCCGCGCGAGCTACACACGGTGTGCCGCGAAAGTGGCGCGCCCGTGCTGTTGCCACATCTATACGCTTGTCATTTCCGCGCATGGCTTCACAGATTGCGCTCGCTCGCAGATACGTCTTGCATGCGAAGCGCGCGCAATATCGGAGGCCATATGTTACGCCCAATCGTCTCTCTCTCTCTCTCTCCTTCTTTTTGTTGAAATAAAAAAAACGAAGGAGTTGTTGCCATTTCTTGGCGACGGCTAACCCTTCCTCTTGGTTGTTGGGATAAAGAATTAGGAAACAAAGAATATATGCACATATATAAAGTCCTGCATTTGGTCAGTTCAAAAGTTCTCGTTTTAACACAGCACACATAGAATCGCAATGCACACTTTCAATGTACTTCGCTCAATATTCATGAGAAATATGAGTGTCTACAAAGAAACGTTGAAGCCCTTTCATTGATTTACGATGAATTCGTGATGGCCATGGGCTTCTCTCTTTCTCTCTCTCACGCCTCATTTCCGTGAGACAACCAGAAGGCACACGCAGCTAGATAGCTGACGCCGTAGCGGCTCTTTTATCGCGCTGGCAACGCAAGCGGCCTTTTGTAATCGTATATCGTCTTTCACTTTAATGCGTGCAAAACCTTGCGGAAGTCGCGGGATAACGCTACGTGTGCATGCGAAAAAAAAAAAAAAGCTTGAGCAGGCCGGAGAGTTGACGGCGGCGACCTTCGCGATCCGCGTAGAGCAAACGTGTCTTAACACAATACGGTAATTAAGCCAGCGCATGCGCACTAGTATCTACCCGCCCGCACAGTGGACTCCAAGTTGCGACTCGTATTAAAAAATGTCGCTTGCTGCGCAGTTACGGGGTGGAGTCCACTGGGCGTCGTTAGGAAAAACAGATTACGAAAAAGCACGCCTGGGTCCACAGAGAAGGGAGAGACGGAGAGGGAAAGAGCAAAACAGATGCGCGGAACCTCTCGGCATCATCTCTTGTTACGGAACTCTTGATTCCGTTCCATTATTTTTGTTTGCTTATGTAATGTTTTTTAATTACAGACGCTATCAAGGGCGGAAGGCGTAAAGTAAGGAGTTGGGGGTGAAGCACCATACCCTTACGTATGAGAAACTAATGATTATTACGGAGAGAAGTAGAAATGACGTATGACCATAATTTTCGCCTGCCCCCCCCCCTCCTTGCCCCCCCTAAGGTGCAAACAATGATAAAGACAACGCAGAAGTTCTCCGCCTCCCTGGCCCCTTGAAGGAACTCACTTGTGATGGGTGCCCCCCCCCCCTTTGACCCCCGTAAAGAAGACCTGGCACCGGCCCTTGGCCGCTCTGGTGAAACTTGCCCCCTACCCCCTACCCCCCCATCCCTAATGAAGAACCCTACGCACGCCTATGTCTACTACCACGCTGATTTGAACATGGGCTCTCTCGTCTCACCAAACTGTGTGGTCAAAGCAGCGCACGGGACTAGGACTACATTGAAGATACCAGCAAGGTAACAACGGACACAGAAAAACATTGTAGACTTCTTATGTTGTTCTTGAGGAGGGAAAAGGGCGCTAATTTCTGTCTGCTTCTGCGACACGGCTAAGCGCCCTGTAGGGGTGGGGGTAAGGAGGGAATAAAAGAATAGTAGGAAATTAGAGAGAAAAGTGAGAGAGCCATCCATCCAACGAAGAGAAAAGAGGACAGGAAAGATGTGGAAACGGTCACGGGAGTTCAGGGATGGATCCGCGAAACACAGCTAGAGGCACAGTGCACAACATCGGCGAAGCGGCGAAGGCCCCGACGATGAGCGGCGCACGGAATAGCGGGCGAGGAGTCCGTCACGGGGCACCGGTCAGCGAGAGGTACGAGGAGTAATCCAGGACATCGCGGTAGGCACGTCCGTCTTGCTTGAAATCCAGCGAGCGAATCCATTGTAGACTAGAGAGATATATATAATGTATTGGAAGGCAGAGAGGTCGGCCTGAACTCTTCACAGGGGAAAGGGAAAGGGGGAACGAAAGGAGTGATGAAGGTCGATGACGGGGAGATGAAAGTGATATGCGTATATACAATAACCATTTAACATAGTAGCTTCGCTTGAGTCTGGTGTCCAGTACTGTACTTTTAAGAAAACCCATAACAGCCTTAACAGCAGCTGTTGCTTTGTCTGATCGCACACTGCTGACAAAATGCTATAGTCTCAATTAGCGTTGATACGACCGATTCCTGCCAACGTTCAAGCGAGCGTGTTTCGTTGCGACACGACATTGTTGACTAGGACCGTGAGTAACTAGGGCTAACCACATAGGCGGGCGCAGGGTTCCCCATCAGGGGGGAGGGGGGGGCAAAGGTTCATCGCAGCGCCCCCCCCCCACCCTACTAAGTCAATGTATGGGGCAGATTTTGCGCCCCCCCCCCAGCTTAGGTGACTAGAAGGGTCAATGTACGGGGCAGATTTTGCACCCCCTTCTTAGGTGACTAGGGGGGGCGGCCCGCCCCCCCCCCCCCCCCCCTGTGCGCACAACTATGGCTAACCAGAAAAACAGAAGAAAACACGACAGTTCCCGCTCACGGTCGTAAATCCTGTGCGCTGCTTTCGCCCACATCACGGTATAACGATGAATCACCAACTCGCCCAACTTCTCACTTTATACTGAATCTCCGGTCTCAATAGAGTTTATTTCTTTCTTTCCATCATATATATATATATATATATATATATATATATATATATATATATATATATATATATATATATATATATATATATATATATATATATATATATATTTTTTTTTTTTTTTTTCTCCCCCCCCCCCGGCCCCCTCTCTCTTTTCTTGCCACGTAGCGCCGCTGCCCACACGCACATGTGCCGCCTCCCGAGCACTTTCAGAGCTCGCGCACTGTCATTTTTTTTCGCTCTCTCTCTCTCTCTCTCTCTCACGAAGCACACACAGATGGCGGTTGGCCTTGCCTCCGCGAGGAAACGCTAGAGAGAGAGAGAGAGTGATATAGTGTGGAATCGTGTCCGTGTGTAAACTCCCGGCTGGAAGATGAAGAGCGGAAGCCGGCGCGCCGTACAAATACGTGCTCGTGCACACGCCGTCGCGCCTGTCTGCTGCGAACTCGACGACCGCGGCTTGCCGCCGTCTCTAGCCGCGTCTTTCTCGTGCCCACGTGCGCGCTGGGATACGGAGGGCAGATTTCTGCTCAGTTTTATATACATGGCTAGCGAGACTTCTTGCAGAGATGCGTTCAAGTGACCAACAAATAGTTCAATAGTACCGACAATTGAGCGAGTTGGTATTGATTCGTGACTGATTTTTGCGCAACACACACACGGACGAGATAGAAGTGTCTATTTCCATCTCGCCCGTGTGTGTGTTGCGCGAAAATCAATCATGAAATAGTTCAATTATTTTACCACCCCTAACGTGACCTTTTTTTTTTTTTCGTTTATAGGCTGAGTAATAACTAGGGGTGTGCGAATATTCGAAAGTTTCGAATATTCGTCGAATATTACACTCGAAATATTCGTATTCGATTCGAAAATCGCGTATTCGATAACTTCGAATATTCGAAAAATTCGAATATGCGATTCGATTATCGTGCATAAAATAACTCGTCTTCCACATTTCTGCTGCGTTCGTATAGCTAAAAACGTTGCCGAGAGGAGCGATAAACATTGTAAGTACACGGAGGCACGATATCTGCCTGCGACGAGCGCCCCAATACGTATGATTTATTGCTGGTGCATCTCCGACGTGCAGCGTTGTTGGCGATCATGTAACCGTATATTTTCAATATTATGCGGCCGTAACGTGCCGCACTACCACTCGTTCACTATGCGGGACCACTTCTGAAGGAAGACAGTGACCTATGTGACTGGTGGCGGACTGTAGGCACCTTCAGATACCCCAGTCTGGCAAAGCTTTGCCCCATGTACCTCCCTCTACCAGCCACTTCTGTTCCAAGCGAGCGTGCCTCTTCAGTAGCAGGGAGGGAGGGGGGTGTCTCTGTTACAAGGGAGCGCCTGCTGCCTGATCATGTGGAGCAACTCATATTTCTTCATGATAGCATCTAGTCGTTACTTTCATTGTGCCGTGATATTTGCTTGTGTTGTGATGTGCATTGTGCTAGCCTGGACATTGTGTTCTGGAGATAGCAGTGTATGTTGTGTTGCCAGTCAGGCTGTTAATGTTTTTTTTTTTTCAAATAGCTACATGTTAAATAAAATATTGTTACTGTGGAGGCATTTTTCCTTTGATATTCGATATTCGATTCGATATTCGACGGTGGATATTCGTATTCGATTCGTATTCGAAAAATTTGATATTCGCACACCCCTAGTAATAACTAAAGATGTTTTTGTGCCTTATGAATAAACAAACCCCGTTACACGGTTAACAATAAGTTGTTCTGAATCGCCTAGCGTCTCTGTTTTCGTTTATTAAGGCGAAATCCTTAGATGTCTCATCAAACACAAAAATTGACCGGCGTCCCTGGTCGGCGGCGTCAACACCAATAATGCCAAAAATCATCATCGCATGATGCCGTCATCATGACGTCAATGTGACGTCGCATAGCGTGCCGTCACCACATGACATCATTGCTTAGTCAAAGGTGGGCCGATCCCGGACGCAGTGCAAAACAAGGTGAAGTGCAGAAATCTTTACAATGCCCCCGATCATGGAAGCAGTGCAAAACCGCGTTGGGTGCAGGAAGCTTTCGTGTAAGGGGCGAGAAGGGCCTGTAGATACACAGCACTGTGTGTATGTGTCGAGAAATCTGCGAACATATGCTTTTTTTTTTTTTACAGCAGAGCTATTATGCACGAGGTTTGCCGCGTGTCGCAGAAAGAAAATTATCTTCATGAATCGACACGCGCTCTCTTCATCCTCTTCTTCATCCACTTCGCTCCCAGAACACGGGCGCCGATATGTCCGGCGTGGGATGCGTTAACTCGGATGCGTGAGAGAACGAGGACAGAGAAATAGAAGGAGAGTGAGAGAAAGAATGAGAGATATTATTGGGGAACAAATTCTCGGCAAGGCGAGTTTCGAGCCCGCATAGCCACGACCCGAAGGCGAGCGTCGTAACCACTCGGTTATCCAGGCACGCTAGCAGAGCATTGTATATTATAGTATAGCAAGGGGGGTGGGAAAGGGAATTGAGGGTGAGGAGGGAAAGGAGGAGGGGAGGACGAGTTAGAAAGAGACAGGCAGAAAGAGAGAAATAGATAGAAGGCGAGAGAACGACTACAGAGAGAAAGAGAAAAATAGATTCAAAAATGGAAGAAATAGAAACAAGATAAAAAGACAGAGAGAGAGAAAGAGATATAAAGATAGAGACACAAGAAAGCATAGAGAAAAAAAAGAGAAAGAATTTCCATGTTTAGCATAGCACTGCCACGTATAATATAGCACAACAAGAGGTGAGAGTGTGAAAGCTTAGCCAATTAAGTCTGGACGACCTATAGGTGCCCACTAGCTCCGCTGCGACCCAGACTTGTACGCCTTAGTGCAAGCTGCGCTAATTTCTCTCTCTCTCTCTCTCTCTTTGCCGCTTGATTCCTCTCCCCACATGTAGGGTCGTAAACTGGACACAGTACAGATAACCTGCCTGCCTCTCTATCTCTCTCAGTCAATGAGGTCGATCAATATCCAGCCAGTTCAGTCCGCCACTCAGTCATTCCTTTTGACTGATTGATTTATTAAAACTTTATTGCACCCAGAAGAGGGGAACCAATCCGGAGGTCGGTTACGAGGTCGGCGGACCGGGATCCCTTGGGATGCCACGGTCTCCCATGCGCGTGATATTATTCGGCGTTCTTGTGCAGAGTCGAGTGAGCGAGTCAGAGAGAGAGAGGGGATCCTGATGATGGATTGATGGATACAACTTTATTTGAAATAATCAAAGTGAGTGTGGTTGGGCCCCTAGACGTCCGGGAGCCCCCTGGCCGACATCTCTAGGCAGGCCCGGTTCACCAGCGTCAGCTGGTCGTCCGAGCCAGTGGTCCGAAGAGCGGCCTCCCACGAGGAAATGGAAGGATTGGGAATAGGGTCTACCATCAGGGGCTTTGGGATTCTGATAAAGACAGGAGGAGGAGGATAAGCATAGCCTGCACCGTACTTGTCTCCGATGATGTCTTCTCGATGCTGTCCATCTTGCCGGTTACAGGAAGTATCGGAACACAGAAGTTAGCCAACAATATCCATCACTTAGCCAGTCCTAGCCAACGTCAGTGTGCCTGAATACGGTATAGGTCATGACTCCACAGTTTGGCGTTGGCCGTTCACCAATGGCGAGGAGTTGCGTTAAGATATAATCATCGTCATCAACAACCTGACTGCGCCCACTGCAAGGCAAAGACCACTCCCATGTTCCTCCAATATTCCTCCAATTTATCCAGTCCTGTTGCTTGCTGCGGTGACGTTATATCCGCAAACTTCCTAATGTCACCTGCCCACCTAACGTCCTGCCTCCCCCTCGCTCGCTTGCCTTCTCTTGGAATCCATTGTGTATCGCTTAATGACCAGCGGTTATCTTGCCATCTCGCTACACGCCACGTCCATTTCTTCTTGATTTCGAAAGTATGTCCTTAACACGCTTCTGTTCCCTGACTCACTCTGCTCTCTTCTTATCCCTGAAGTTTACGTACACCCATCATTTCTCTTTCCGTGGCTTGCTGCGTCGTCTTCAATTTATATTGGATCCTTTACGTAAGCATCCAGGTGTTTGCCCCGTACGGGAGTACCGGCAGTTACATACCTTTCTCACCAGGGATAGTGGTAAACTGCCGTTCACGATCTGGGGATGGCTGCCGAGGCATTCTCAGATCCTTCATAGAACTTCAGCACACATAAACTTGAGGTAGGATGGTATATGCTTTGAAAGCTATTTAATGGAAGTAAGCGCTTCGTCCTGTCTCGTCTTTTCCCCTGTCCCTTTCCGCGTTCTGAAGTTTCATTACGGATCTGTAACAACATGCCTAACTGCATACCCTGACATTCTCGTATCATGAATGCGCTAAGCGCTACGATATGATTTCCCCACAAGATGAGAAAGAAAGGAAAGAAGATGGTGACATCTTATAAGTGCGAATTACACGAGCCTTTCTTCGTTGTTCCCTCGTCATTCACCGCGTATGAATAACACCACACGTCTCGCACAGGCGACGCGCTCAAGTGAGGCGTATAATGGAGCGCAGAACCGGCACAAAAGCGCGCTCACCCAGTCTCTGAATACAAGCTGCAGCACAGGGGAGGAAGAGAAAATGCATAGCTTACGTAAGAAATTGCATGCAGGGCCCCTTCTTTGCAACGAAGGAAAAAAAACGCGAAACCTCGACCTTCACAGGGTCCTTTGAGCGCGCTCCTGCGCATGCCACGAGGCCTATATAGCTCTCGAGTTGGAATGTCTCAGTAAGTATTTACGTAAGCGGTCGAGCGGGCTTTCGTAACAGCGTATATACGGGGGCAATTGTGTTCAGTCGGAAATAATATGATTTCCGAGAATCGCAGCAGGATCCGTCTCGTTGTCCCCGTGTCCGTTTCACCGAATCTCTATAGCGCGATCCGCCTTCGCCAGTTTCGTGCAGTGCAGCGAAGCCTACGGAGGCTATAGTGTTAGCCAATTGACAAATAGAACAGGGATCTAAATGTTTCAGAGAAGGGAGGATGGAGGGATCGCCCAATGCCGAAGGAGACGGTTACAGTGGCCCTCGTTTAGGATTCAGTAGTTACTTGTTGCTGGGTCGCTCAGTTGGCTGCTCAATACTTTTTTTAATTGTTTCGTCACCTAGCTGCGGATTATACATTTGGTTCGTCCACTCCTCTAATATTTTTCAGTTATCCTCTGATGACGTCATCGGCGTGCGTTCAGGTGGTATAGGTTGTGCTTTAAAGTATGTGTTCCTGGGCTAATAAAGGTAGTTGTGAGACAGCGCAGCTGTTTGTGCACCCCTCTCTGCCTCGGTCATCGTTCGTTTTGCTCTAAACCACTCATGCTTAACCACATCCAACACGTCCAAATGTGAGCTCTTCTCAGTTGATACTGTCTTACTGACCATGTATACAACTAATAACATCCCCTATACTTTCCTTGGCATTATTGTCTGTTAGTGCTCATTAATACCATGTATACTGTCACGTGGTAGTGACGATGAAGAAAGCGGCAGTCACGCTGGTAGGGACGAAACTAAAGCGGGGGGGGGGGGGGGCAAAGTCGGCCCCATACTTCGCCTTAATATGGAGGGAGGCTTTTCGAAGAACCTTCACCCCACCCCACCCCTGAAAGAGAACCCTGCTCACACCTGATTGTGCACACAAAGGTGTGTGTGTGTGTGTGTGTGTGTGTGTGTGTGTGTGTGTGTGTGTGTGTGTGTGTGTGTGTGTGTGTGTGTGTGTGTGTGTGTGTGTGTGTGTGTGTGTGTGTGTGTGTGTGTGTGTGTGCGTGTGTGCGTGTGTTTGTGCGCGCGCGCGCCGGGGGAGGGGGCAAGGTGAGAGCCGACTTTCGACAGTTCATTGTGCACACAGGCAATACATTGATTATACCGGAATTCTGCACTCCGCAGGGAATTAACGAAACAAAAAAGACAACTGCAAGCGCGCATTCTAGGACCCGCATCACACTTTCAACAGCACGGCTGTGCAAGAAAGAGGGCAGCTAACTCGACCGATAAGCTTTGTCTCTACACAACACATTTCGTGAGATGGAGAATGAAACGGTGGACATTCGCAGTTCAGGCCAGTATGCGCTGGTTTCTTTTTGTTTATTTTTTTATAACGAAGCTGCCTTAGTCTACCCTGTGCCGTAGTCGTCATCGTCGTCGGAGTATTAGCAGTAGTAATAGTAATAGTAGTAGTAGTAATAGTAGTAGCAGTAGAAGTAGTAATAGTAGTATTAATGGAGGTGGTGGTAGTAGTAGTAGTAGTAGTAATGGTGGTAGAAGTAGTAATAGGCAGTAGTAACAGTAGTGGTAGCAGTAGTGGTACTATAATCAAGCGTTTGACGAAAAAACGTCTGGCGAGGGAACATACTTGTGCGAAAAACATACTCGCCAAGGCTAAAAAAAATAAAAAAACAGCAGCAGCAGCAGCAGCAGCAGTAGTAGTAGTAGGAGCAGTAGTAGTAGTAGTAGCAGTAGTAGTAGTAGTAGTAGCAGCAGCAGCAGCAGCAGCAGCAACAGTAGTAGTAGTAGTAGTAGTAGTAGTAGTAGTAGTAGTAGTAGTAGCAGCAGTAGTAGTAGTAGCAGCAGCAGCAGCAGCAGCAGCAGCATCAGCAGTAGTAGTAGTAGTAGTAGTCATAGTAGTAGTAGTAGCAGTAGTAGTAGTAGTAGTAGTAGTAGTAGTAGTAGTAGTAGTAGTAGTAGTAGTAGTAGTAGTAGTAGTAGCAGTAGCAGTAGTAGTAGTAGTAGCAGCAGCAGCAGCAGTAGTAGTCACGCAGGTCACGTAACCAGAGGGGGCGACTGAACGATGGAATAAATAAAACAAACTGATGACGATGATGATGCCCGCGAAAGCTTTCGCTGAAGCTTCGGAGCAAAATGTAATGCCTGTCGAAAGGGGCGACAGCGAGCGCGAGCAACCTCCGGCGGTTTTCAGGTCGTTGGACTGGTTGGATTATTTTTATTTCTTTTTCTTTTTCTTTCTTCGTGCACTTGGCATACTGGGCGATAGAGAGGAGGCGAAGTAAAACTCAACAAAATGTGAAAAAAAGGGGGGGTGAGGCGTGCTGCAGTAGCTTTTCGCATTTTAGGGCGTCGCCATACGCGGCGTTTACGTAAGGCGTGCAGTGCAGCTGATACACATAGTGATACAGATGTAAAAAGATGATGACAGCGACATTCTGTTTTTAAAAAATTCTGTCGCAGACAGTGTTGCGCAGGACGAAACGAAAATTTCACAATTCCTATCGAGAAAGTGTGGCTTGAGCAACGCCGTGAGTGCTCTAATTCGTTTTCGTGACAGCAATTAGGATTATGCACGGGATGTGTGACGTAAGGACCGTGTGTATATGTATATACAGCGCAGTTGCCGGCAAGAAAGGGATTAGCGCTTTGGCGGCGTAAAAAGATTTTTTATAAAGGCTAATAAAGATGACAGAGAAACAGATATGCATGAAAAAGAGAGAGGACGCGTCGAAAAATATTTCACGCAGCTTCTGCCAAATTTCATTAGCATATGAATCCAATTAGCTGTGCTCACCGTATCGCAGCACGCAGAGACGAACGAGAGTACGGGCGATCGCTAAACTTTCGCGACAGCAAGTAAAAAAAGAAAGAGAGAGGGGGAAAGATACAAATAAAATAAGGGAATCCTCGAAACAAATGACCCTTATCATCACGCGCGCGGGGGCTGTTGCTTCAAGATGGCTTGAAAGAAAGAAAGAAAGAAAGAAAGAAAGAAAGAAAGAAAGAAAGAAAGAAAGAAAGAAAGAAAGAAAGAAAGAAAGAAAGAAAGAAAGAAAGAAAGAAAGAAAGAAAGAAAGAAAGAAAGGAAAACGACGACAGCGGTGCAAATTCGTGTTCTCGAGCCGACGCGATTGCAGCTCAAATATTCAGCAGCAACGGTTCTTCGCTGCGCTCTCGCTATATTTAATGACCGGGCCGTAGCTCACAATCTGGAGCAGTCGGCGCAAAAAAAAAAGAAAGAAAGAAAGAAAGAAAAAGACAAAAAAAAGACATAGAACGACCACCCGTTCTCGAGCAGCCTATCCTGCAAAGAACTGTGCAGCTTGCTAGAGGGTGGACGTCGTCAAATTTCCGTGAGAACACGTGTACAATACAGGGTGTAAGTGCCTACTTAACGTTAGCCAAGCTGTTGCTTCCCTACGATTTATAACTTTTTTTTTTAAATTTTGAGCTTACAATACAGTGCAAAATGAAAACCAAGTTGGTAGAGGTAACGCATACATGACCGAACACATCGTGGGTCTCGGAACTGCATATCTATTTGTTGTGGTTTGTTTTAAGGGGAAACCGCCACAGTGGTCTAGTGGTTATGGAGCTCGACTGCTGACCCGAAGGTCGCGGCATCGAATCCCGCACGCGGCGGCCGCATTTCGATGGAGGCGAACATGCCCGTGTAGTTATAGATTCAAGTACACGCTAAAGAACACCAGATGGTCATAATTTCTGAAGCCCTCCCCTACGGCGTCACCTCATAATCATGTGGTTTGGGACGTAAAACCCCTACAATTAGTATTATTATGTTTTATGGGGAAAGCCTTATGCTTCACCAAACGTGAAATGTGACCGTCGGCGACAACACGAACGATGTAAAAAGTCACGTGATCGGACATTACGACTTTATGCCGTCGCTATATGACCTCAACACGGTGTCACAGATAGCCAAAATTGGTGACGTCACTATGGCGTCGTATAACACGACGACGTCATCACACGAAATCATCGCATGGTCAAATGTGGGCCGATCCCGGAGGTGCTACAAAACCAAGCGAGGAGCTGAAAGCTTAGAATGCCTCCGATCCTGGAGGCAGTGCAAAACCACATTAAGTACAGAAACCTTCAGGGGTGGGGGGTGGGGGATTAATACGTGTACTCAGAAGAAAAAGAACATGGCTTTCGCGTTCGAGTCGTCATACGCGAATGCATAACGGACACTGAGTGTTTTTTTTTTTTTTTTAACCTTGGCTAACGTCATCTTGCACTCCCCGTATTTGATATATCTTACATGTGCTTACCTCTAAGCGCGTAATCACGTATTTAATACGTCCACTTACGGACGAAGAGGGCCTCATCCATGTGTCACTTTTAAACTTGCGCACGCGCGCTATCTTGCTTCAGCCGCCATGCAGAAACCTGACCACTGTCCGCAAGATTTCCCAATCTCAAGTCGCCATGCATACACCCGGCATCACATATCAAAGCCGCAACCGCATCTTTTGCGACATGCCCTGCATCTTACATGTACCTTGTGGAATATGAGAGTGTGAGTGCAACCCGAGGCTACTGCACGGAATTACGGCAGCGACAGGACAGCGGTGGGAGTATCGGCTGGCGTGAGCAGACCTTCAGGGCCAGTAATGGTTGGCGATAGGGACGAGATGGCAGCTCAGGTATACATATAGACGGCTTCCTCTGACGCCCACATCGAAGAGCTGGCTCCGAGATTATTTATTGAAGTTTATTCCTTCCAACACACGAAGACTACTTTAATAAAAATTCTCGACAGCGCTTCTGATTTATCTTCGCACAGATTCTGTCGGGCCCGCTTCACGTATTAAGTTTACTATACAAACATAACAAGACGGGAAGACCAGTCCTGCAGCCACGCTCAACCACCGGGCAGGCGAAGCCAAGTTCAAACATCGTATATATTCCTTGACTTGCGAAGGTTCTTGCTAGAGCTTTGATGTAGCGAGGCACGACGCACGGACACGAGAAGGCACATAAAAGGGCACCACGCAGCGCTTAACGTTGGTGTCCTTTTGTGCCTTCTCGTGTCCATGTGTCGATCGTGTCGCGTTACATCAAAGTTGTTCAGATGATTCACCAACGAGCCCACATAGCAGCCCTTATTCTTGCTACAATTCAATTTTTACGGTTCACTGAGTTAAGTTTTTGTCATGAATGATGGAGGCTGGTGCAGGAGTGAGTGAAGTGATTGATTGCGTGAATGAGTAAAGGGATTGACTGAGTGAGTGAGTAGAGTAATTGAGTAAGTGAATCAGTAAAGTGATTGATTGACTGCCTGACAGACTGACTGACTGACTGATTGATCGATTGAGTGATTGATTGATTGCGTGAATGAGTAAATTAATTGAGTGAGTGATTGATTGATTGGTTGAGTGAGTGAGTGAAGTGATTGACAGCGTGAATGAGCAAAGTAATTGAGGGAGTGAGTGAAGTGAGTTATTGCGTGAATGAGTAAAGAGATTGACTGAGTGAATGACTGATTGATTGGTTGAGTGAGTGAGTGAGTGAGTGAGTGAGTGAGTGAGTGAGTGAGTGAGTGAGTGAGTGAGTGAGTGAGTGAGTGAGTGAGTGAGTGAGTGAGTGAGTGAGTGAGTGAGTGAGTGAGTGAGTGAGTGAGTGAGTGAGTGAGTGAGTGAGTGAGTGAGTGAGTGAGTGAGTGAGTGAGTGAGTGAGTGAGTGAGTAAACGAGCGAGCTTACATGTTCCGTCAGGTGCCCTGCAGCGGTCATGAAGATGGTAGAGCGTCCGCCTCCAATGCGGGAGGTACTGGGTTCGACTACCCTGTGGCGCCAGGTACCCACCGGTTTTTCTATGGGGAGAAAGGTACCCCCACCTGGCGTTCGCCAGTGTAGGGCCTACTTGTCTCCAAAGGTTAACCTCTTTTCCTCTCTCTTCTTTCACCCCCCCCCTGCTCCTTTATGTGGGTTGCAAAAATGAGGTTCTTTCCGAACGTCAAACGACTGTAAGTAGTTCGTGCAATCTGGCACTGGTGTTCTAACTTACGTACACGTCTCAATGCTACACTATCTTCTAACTAGGTCCAGCACCATAACTCGATACACGTTTTAACTGTCACCGAATTGAGCCGAAGAACAGTTTATTACCGAAGGAATAGCACCGAGCCGACAACCTCACGCTGCTTTATTGCGACAGCTTGTTGCACAATAACCCCAACGGTGAATGTACCATTAACGTGTTGCAGCCCGGTCGCCAGACAAAAAAAAATTCTTACGCAACTGTAGCCAGCGCAACGAACTAAGCCATAAGCTGCGCTGGGCCTCCACAAACGAGCTAGCTCATATATAGACACACTTTTCAGCAGTCTATAGTCGCGCCTGTTGAGAAATCGTCACTCCAAAATGTAGAGGCCGTCTGTACAAACGGAAGGGAGTCGCGTAGAAACAGTGGCACGCGTGGCAACGCTTCGCGATTGGTCAGTGCCGGGTGTCCTAGCTGGCCAATCACAGCGCACGAACGCACATGTTGAAGTAACCGAGTTGCTATAGAGTTGGTGCGAGTAGTGTTCGAGATATATTAAATGCGGAAACAGCGCGGAACGTGAAAAAGATGAGCGCGCTTCAATGTATACCGTATCAGCTTGACCTGCAGGCGAAATGGAAAAAAAAAACTTCACATATTTCGCTCGTGATGCATTATTCAGTGAGTGCCCGATTTGCATTTCGATATCCGTTTTATTGCGCGCGTGAGTGTCGACAGATCTGTCTAACTTGGAAGGCGTAAAAGCGTCAGCTTTTGCATTTTTGAAGTGTAAAGTATAAACAGGGTTTCAGAAACACTTGTGTAAGCATGTAGAGGACAACTTTCCGAGCGTCCGTCTCCAATGCGGGAGGTACTGGGTTCCACAGGACGCAACGTCGCAGAAGAAGGCCGCGAGCAAGCGCTATACTGCGCTTCTTGCGATCGACCGGCCTTTCTGAACGACTGTAACCAGAACGCCCTTCCTGTGTTTTGTTATCCTGTGTGTGGGGTGTGTATATGCGTTTCTTTCTTTCTCTCTCTCTCTCTCTTTCTACACCCCCTTTCTTGCCCTTATTTCTCCACCCCCGAGCTGGGTAGCAAACCAGATGCTACTATCAGGTTAACCTCCCGGCCCTTTCTTTTTTTAATCTCTCTCTCTCTCTCTCCGAGCAGCAATATGAGAAAATTTTTCTAGCCATGTAATGTATCGCAGACATTGCTCTCATATAAAATCATAATCAGGACGAAGTGCACACTACAACATTAATTATTCTTAAAGAAAGAGCGTCCAGCTAACGCGCAGCATATACCGTATTTACCCGCAGAATGCCGGCACTGATAATCGTTGGCTAACTGTATTGCATGACCAGGATGTAGCGCCATCTCTCGCCGGTGGCAGCGGCGGCTTGCCGCAGCTGAATGGAAGACAGGCGAAAAAAAAAAAAAGCTAGTAATCAAAAGGTACACCCGGTCATAGTTTACACCCACCCAAATATTCTGGTTAAATTGCAGTGTCGCACTACGCACGCATCGTGTGGTTTTCCAGCAGAAGCGTAGCCGGCAATATTCTTTCAGTGGTGGGGGGAACCGTACATTATGTATGTTCGGGCGTGCGTTTGTATGTGTGCGTGTATACACCTACATTCAAAGTTGAAAAATTGGGGGGAGGATGAACCCCCCTCCCCCCACCCCACCCCCAGAATACTTGGTATTTTAGAATGCGGCCCCGCGTGTTTCTAATGGGCGGCGTCCAATTGTCCTGGGTAAGGACAGTTGAATACCGCCCATTTGTCCTGGGAAAGGACAACTGAACAACGAAAGGTCACGTGATCACGTGGCATTTGACATCACGCGCATCACTTATCAGTGATTGCGCAGCAACAGCCTCTGGAAAAACCCTCGAGAACGTTTCGACAACGCTGCACGGAATTCGCCAGGCCGTAAACGCGGTACAAAATGGGAGGCTCCGGATACGAGCTTTCTTGCATGCCGGCGGAAACGAGCGGCGATAACTGGGCGAGCGTCAACAAAACGTAGATAAATAATGCACCGCTCCCACTCGGCGACTCGGTCGGGACCTCGCGAATCACTTAATAAACATATGCACATATATAAAAGCGCATCGTCTGAGTACGCTGGATACCGGCCTCTCTCTTTGAAAGGCACGCACGCGCCGGTGAGATCACTTGCTCACTTGTTCAATCACCCTCTCTTTCTCACACTCACACACACACGCGCGCTGTCGATTGTGTACACACCGTTCCACATAGCACGGAAAGCGAGTAAATTGTTTTTGCCACTCGAAAGGTGCTTGGCTGTCGTCTGGCGTGCATCCTGCTGCAGGCGCCTTTTTTTTTTTTTTTTCCGCTTGCACCATCCGCATTTCCATTCTTTCCTTCTTTTTTTTTGTAGTTGTGCCTTCACCGAGCTCGCGATGCTGCTGGCAACGCACGCAGACAGAAAGGCGAGACAGGTCGCGCTCGAAAGCTCCCGTTCTTTCAGGCAGTATTTATTTATTTATTTATATATTTATTTAAAAAAGAGACTGCGTTAAAGAGAGACGTCACATAAGACGGGGGAGGAAAATAGAGTGCCGTATTTTCGACGGAAATACCGAGTATATAGAGTGGAGAAACGCGTTTCTTTGAGCCCGCGTTCTTGAAAAATGGATCGTCTTCAAGCGATACGAAGCGTCTTTACTCGGTCCATTTTTTTAAAGCGGGGCTTTTGCGTAGCCTTCAATCCTCTGCTATAGGTGTTGCTGCTACTCAGTGGCGTAGCTCTCCCTCTTTTTCTTTCTCTCTCTCTCTCTCTCTCTCTCTCTCTCCTCCTCTTTTGTGCCCTTACCCCGTCCTCTAGTGCACAGTTACCAGCCGAACTGGTGAAGTGTTAACGTGGATAGTATAGCATCTGTGCCTTTGGCACCTTGTTATAAGGCAAAAGCCTCAGATGCCTCATCAAATGCGAAAAATGACCGTCGTCCTGCATCACGGCGTCAACACGAGTGACGCAAAAAATAATCGCCACGTAATAACGTCACCATGTCATGTCATCACGACGTCACAGATCGACAAAATTTTGCGACGTCATTATGACGTCACATTGGCGTCCCGTGACGTGACTTGCCGTCGCAGCTTGGTCAACGGTGCGCCGATCACGGAGGCAATGCAAAGCCAGGCGAGGCGCATCCGATCCTATAGGCAGTGGAAAACCACGTTAGCTGCTGAAAGCTTTGAGAGGGTGGAGGGGCAGCAACAATGCATCGACTGAGAAGAGAAATAAGATCGCTTTCGCCTTCCAGTCGTCTTAGGTGAGTGCATGGGGGACCCTGTGAGTTTTGCGATATCACTTATATGGATACCGTCCAGTCGCATTTTTTGCCGTCGGCGTCACCGTGATGTTCCGTATAAAGTACAAATCAATAACATCGCCCCGCGTTTCGGATGTTCTGTGTGCGAGTGAAAGCGTGCGAGCGCTGCCGAAGATCGTGGCTCTAGCAGATATGAAACGCGCCGGCCGTTTCCGTCGCGCGAAAGGCTCATGGAGGGGTGCTGAGGGGGGGGGGGGGGGCAGGGCTGCGTGCCTCCGGCAGGAAGTGCGTACTTTGACCAGCCGGGCGCGGTCGCCCGTGGTCGCGCGCACCGTATCATTGCAGGCGATCAGCCGTCAACTCATACTTTTTTACGCACTGTGTTATCATCGCAAAGTTTGCGTTGAAGACAGCAGGAAAGTCGCGTCGCTTGCTGCACTGGCCGCGTTTCCTTACGCCACCGTTTTGGTTTGAGTTACAACAGGTATCGTGATAAAGGGGTGAGCTACTAGCCATTGATACGTAATAACTAGGGGTGTGCGAATATTCGAAAGTTTCGAATATTCGTCGAATATTACATTCGAAATATTCGTATTCGTTTCGAAAATCGTGCATTCGAAAAGTTTTGAATATTCGAATGACTTCGAATTTTCGAAAAATTCGAATATGCGATTCGATTACCATGCATAAAATAACTCGTCTTCCACATTTCTGCTGCGTTCGTATCGCTAAAAACTTTGCCGAGAGGAGCGATAAACATCGTAAGTACACGGAGGCACGATATCTGCCTGCGACGAGTGCCCCAATACGCATGATTTATTGCTGGTGCATCTCCGACATGCAGCGCTGTTGGCGATCATGTAACCGTACATTTTCAATATTATGCGGCCGTAACGTGCCGCACTACCACTCGTTCACTATGCAGGACCACTTCTGAAGAAAGACAGTGACCCTTGTGACTGGTGGCGGACTGTAGGCACCTTCAGATACCCCAGTCTGGCAAAGCTTTGCCCCATGTACCTTCCTATAGATAACTTGGAAGTGACGTCAGTTCCTGTCTTCCGTCCGCCATCAGCACATACGTCTCAGTGGCCGCGCTGTGTTTACGTTCGTGCGCGAATCGTTCGGCGTAGTGCGCGTGTTTTGATTGCTTGCCTTGCGCTTATTACTGGCGAGAATCGTTCAGGACATTATGCAGCCTGCAGTGTCATCAGTGGTGTCGCACGTAATGGTTGAAACAACCTCGCACGAATCACCTACAGCGGCGCTCTTCGCCGCCTGCATTTTGCGGCACTCAAACTGCACAGATTTCGTCGCTGATTGTTGCATAAAACCATGGCCCAATAACATGTTTGGCGCCCAGTCGGGGTTCGTTTCACCGAAGACCTAAGAGGGCCTCCCGAAAACCAAGGCCCAATCGCTGTGTTAAATTCGGTGCTTCACGTTTCGACAAAAATTGACATCGCGCATAACTCCGTGGTGATACGAAAAGGTGAGTAGATTCAGAAGCATTACTTGCCTGTTATGAAGTGACACCTGCACCAAAACGTTGTACAACGCCTGAGGTGATTCCTGTTTACGCGCGTAGTGAGCCATGTGCTCCACTTCTCGGACAGCTCTTTCGTGCGGTCGCACGTGTTTGTGATCACGTTTGCAAACAGTACGTCCCCGCGTCTGTTTCTTCTTCTTCTTATTATTATTATTATTACTGATTTACACTTCTCGTGCAGCAGCGAAATATCGCACAAATCGCCGTTGCGATGTGCAGCGTTGACGGGAAACGCGAGAGCCGCACAGCTTGAGTCGGTGTCGTCTGCTGCAATGTGCTCGGTAATGGCGGCGCATGCCACGGAATCGTATCCCAGAGTTCCGCTGTGTGACGTAGTTGCAAGTCAGTGCTGGGCAGTATCGAAGATACATGTATCTTCGATACTATCTTAGATACTCTTTGGGTATCTTGTATCTGTATCGCGATACGTCTCGCGAGACGTGTATCAGTATCTGTATTTCCGATACATTGAAGAATGTATTGTGTATCTTAAGATACAAGATACTGCGATCGCAACACCACGATGCGAAACAATAAACGTTGGTGGAACTCCGCTCTTCAAGCCGCTACTGCTCCCACTAAGCCACCAAATTAAGACTAAAAACTGCGACATTAGTTTATCTTTTAGAG
This sequence comes from Rhipicephalus sanguineus, assembly GCF_013339695.2. NCBI lineage: Eukaryota > Metazoa > Arthropoda > Arachnida > Ixodida > Ixodidae > Rhipicephalus > Rhipicephalus sanguineus. Next base: position 12,314 of record NW_023615835.1, on the reverse strand, counting down.
TTTTCCAGCGAGGGCAAGGATGAGGTCTGAGCGTCCCTACTGAGGGAGCAGAGGCACGTGGTGGCGCTCGCGTCGTCTCGACAGACAAACGCGTGAACGTCTAAGGCCAGATGACATTTTGTTTTCACAGATTCTTTTTTTTATTTTTATTTATGTCAGTGCTATGGCACTTGGCTCTTAGCCACTGTTCTATGCCATGTATTCCAATGCGTGCGGTGTCTTTTGCACAAATTCTGATGCCGTTGTAGTGTCGTTATCGAAGTTTCTCTTGCGTTGTGCTTCGTTACGAAGTCTCAAGAAAGCAAGAAAAGGGGGCTGCTTTGCCTCTCGTGACTTTCACACATCGGCGATTTGAAGGACCTCATCGATGCAAGTTTAGCTTATATGCAATGAGATTGAATTATATGCAAACGAGATTCGAACATGTTCTCTCATAAAAGAATAATTGTTAGAAGATCGCGCATTACTGAGTACGTCGCTAACGAAGGCTTTACGCCAGCCGATAAGTAGAATATAAAAGTAATTGCAGTTTTATGTCCTCTACGTAAACAAGATGCGTCGCAAAGAATGTCACTACCAGCGTTCTCGCTGATGTACCCCTGTCCGGTGATCGGGTATTGCGAAAACCGCGATACGTTTACGGGCAAGGTAGAACTTAACAACCGTATTTGCACGATTGTGCGGAGGCTTCTTATTGAAGATGGCAGCCCGCTATAGCTGGTCCGCAAGCAGAGCATCGACTCCACCCAATTCAAAAGCGGCAAGCAAAAACCGTTATCAGCGAAGTGTATGAAGAGCTGTCATGGTAAGCAGCTAGAGCAACCCCAATAAGTTGTTTCCGAACAAAAGTAATATACCTTCAGCAAGAAATACAAAACTTTGGAGATACTAACAGGCATTTCATTCAAATGAAACAAAATTAGTCGCAGTTAATAAATTTTCAAGCGAACATTTTTGTGCATCGTCGTTTAGTGGTACATTACCGTATAGACAGATATATAATAATTAATTTCCGAATGTATCGAAGTATCTTAAGATACAATTGGAATGTATCGTATCGGATACAATCGGCGTTGTGGTATCTTGTATCTGTATCTCAAATACTTCTTGCCTGAGTATCTTGTATCGTATCGCGATACAATTTTAAAGTATCTTTGCCCAGCCCTGTTGCAAGTTATGTATACCAGCCACTTCTGCTCCAAGCGAGCGTGCCTTTTCAGTGGCAGGGGGTGTTGTCTCTGTTAGAAGGGAGCGCCTGCTGCCTGATCATGTGGAGCAACTCATATTTCTTCATGATAACATTTAGTCATTACTTTCATTGTGCCATGATATTTGCTTGTGTTGTGATGTGCATTGTGCTAGCCTGGACATTGCGTTCTGGAGATAGCAGTGTATGTTCTGTTGCCAGTCAGGCTGTTAATGTTTGTTTTTTTGTTTTTTCAAATAGCTACATGTTAAATAAAATATCGTTACTGTGGAGGCATTTTTACTTTGATATTCGATATTCGATTCGATATTCGAAGGTGGATATTCGTATTCGATTCGTATTCGAAAAATTTGATATTCGCACACCCCTAGTAATAACCAACCGTCTTAACTCGATTCCTTAACTCGATTACCACTTCTTAAGCTAACGACTACCCTATAGCACATCTGAAAACATCCCTCCGAATAGATCAACTGAGAAAAGGCATCTCGTGTGAAAAGTATAAGAAGCACTGCTATACAACACAACCGGCAATGAGCTCAAAGACGCCGCCTCGAGTCACCCGATTCTTAGCCAGTCAAACAGCATGGGAACGAGCCGAAGTTGTGGCTCGTGGGAACGAACCACAACGTGGGAACCGGCCGTGTCAGAGACAGGAGGTGAAATACCTGCATCGACATTTGCACGACAATATATTGACAGCTCGCTATCAGCGGTATGCGCAAAACAGAGCGCTCGAAAAGAGCCGCAAGACGCGCCTCCGTGCTCAGAAAACGATGCGCCGTTTTACAGTCGGGGCTCCCACATCCAAACTGTCGTCATCGTCTATATATAAACACGGTGTCGTCAGCAGCACCCGGTTGCTCTTCTTCCTCGAGGGAAGAGGGGAAACCCCCGAGTTCTGCAGAGGTATAGTGATGTCATCCTTTCACCTCTGCTGGCACCGTAGCGGGAGATGCGATCGGAGAGTCGCTTCACGAGTGCCGCGCAAGAAACGATCCCCGCTAGCGTATTTGTGATCTAGGGCATTTTAGAACAGTCCTCTGCTCTCCATATAGCCCTTTCGGAACGTAATGATACAGACATACTTTCTTGACTGGGCTTAGTTATTCTTAGTGTGCTCGTTACTGTAGGCGTGCGCAGGGTTCCCCACCAGAAGGGGCAAACGTTCATCGCAGCGCCCCCCCCCCCCCCACCCTACTAAGTCAATGTATGGGGCAGATTTTGCGCCCACCCCCCCTCTTAGGTGACTAGAAGGGTCAATGTACGGGGCAGATTTTGCGCCCCCCCCCCAACCTACTAAGTCAATGTACGGGGCAGGCTTTGCCCCCCCCCATCTTAGGTGATTAGGATGCTCGTTACCCCGAGATACACGCGAACGACACATGTCGACACATGCCAACCGATTGGATCCCTGCCGGCGGCAAGTTGTCTTTTCGTCCGCGTTAATTTCTTCACATTTACATCATAATTACTACAAATAACCCCCGTTATACTTTCCTTGGCTTGATTTTTCTGTTGGTTGTCATTATTTTTGTGTTGTAACAAAGAAAACGAGCCTTTAAGATACCCTTCTTCCGTACATGTAGAACATGCGAGACAGAAAGAGCCACTCTCAAGCATGTGCTATATGGGAGTATGTGGGACACAAAGTCAGAAGCAGTCTCTCCGCAGGATCTCCGGGCGCGGTGGCAGACCGCGCTGCACAGCTCACATATCTAGGAACAGATGTGGACTATCCAGCGAGCCCAGGAGGCGGCAAGCTGTCTCCGAGCTGCCTCCTATATAGGTGATCCGGGCCCAGACCAGCAAGTCGCCAGATTATGTTTTAATAAGGTTATTTCACCAGCACCACCACGAATGACACTTGTTCTTCTTCTAAGCACTTCTGGTCGAGCACTTACTTCCGGTTTTCCGAATATTCAGAAAACGTTTTAAAAAATAGAAACTGATACGAAATCGGCGGTTCTGTTTCAAGTTAGAGAGTTATATTGGATGCATACGATATCGGAGCATAATATTACTTACGATGAGGGAAACTCAACTGTCAGGATAATTTATGAGAATTCTATGAGTTCATTGAAAGAGCAGACTATTTTGTGCAGCATACGCAAAACCGTACACTGTGCATAACTCGAAATATGTAGATACACCCCACTATCTGAAAAGGGACGCTTTAGTTAAGAGGCTTATTTAGAGCGTTAACGGTACACAGCATTGGTTCACACTATCTGTAAAGCGACGCTTTAGTGAAGAGGTTTATTGGCGCAATAACGGCAGCAATGGTGGTACACAATTTCCGTACAACGCACGTTGAAATGCGTTCATTTAACCCGTGCCGAGAGCGCAAAGCATATCAGCAAACATGATTAACCTTCGCTACACGTAGCCCCTGCAGCCGTTTTTATGGCCCGTCTTCAGCAAAGCCACGATAACGCCTGATCGGCATTTGCATGAGAACTTGCATGTGCGCATGCCCTTGTCCTCTTACAATACACGCATACCTGACGCTATACAATGCGCAAACGCGAAAAATAAGGACTTTTTACGACCGGTTAACTTTTCAGTATACATATACAGCGTTGACCCGGCCATACACAGCCTCCGTTTGGTGATACTTAGGCGGTTCGATGTATACAGAGCTAACGACGAAACTACGATATGCGCAGCATCGCCGACCCAAAGCCCCTAACGTCCTCGGGGCATGATGCGCCAGTACATAGACGCGTGGCGCTCTTGTTGCGGATTGTATTTATAGTACTCGGCGAAGTCCCATTCGAGAGCGAAGCGTACGTGTAGGCTTGGCGCACACGAGATACGAAACGCGGTATCCTTCCTATACAATCAATTATGAGACCAATAACGCGGTGCGACCACAACCGCATTCGCGATCGAAATTTGCCGTAAAGACATACTACAAGCTAATTAAGAACCGGCAAGATCACTTCGACATAATGACGCAGTTGCGTCCTCTTGGCTCATCGTGACGGTGGTCTCAAAATTCTGAAAGCCACGGATGCGCAAAGTTGCCGGTTCACGTCACATAATTTGTACTAATATGTTGTACTCTTGTAAAGATGGTCTAGAAGAAAGCCTTCATCGTCCTGCCCAAAAAGGGGATGTCGCGCACGCACGTCATAGACAGGAGAAAAAGGAAGCGAAGAGGCCGAGGCGCGGCTACGACACCGTGCAATCCGTCGCAGAGGTCAAGTCGTGCAGCGCGTACGCCAGCGCGCGCACGATGTACGTCATGGTGCCGAAGGAACCGCTGGGCGCGGAGTCGTAGAAGCGCTCGCAGATCCCCACCGTCACCTGACACGGCACCACGGGCGGCGAGACGCAACAGCACAACGTCGCGTCCCCGCTGCAACGTCGCTGGTCCTCGATGAACAACGCGTGCGCCCGCCGCACGATCATCTCGATGTCCAGGGGCTCGCAGAACTTGTCCACGGTGTCGTTCTCGACGACGAGGCTTAGCACCATGAGCGTCTCGACTAGGAGCTGCCGGTACTCGGGCTCCGGAATCCTGTTGAGCATCTCCTCGACGCGGAGCGCGAACTTGAACTCCCCGGGAGTCATCTCCCTGGTGAGGGCCCACGGCAGGCACTGGCCTCGTATCCAGACCCCTGGACAACGCTCGAGGATGGCCCAGACGCGGGAGTAGAAGCCAACGGGAACGCGGTTGAGGGCGCCGTCCAGCCGCCTCCTTCGGAGCCACTGGCCTTGCGGTTGGTGGTCGACCGGCACTTCCAGTTCGCCCTCGACCATCTCGGGTCCGCGAACAAACGCGTGCACCGCGGTGTGCTTGGTGGCGACGAAGCTGTCCTGCGCCGAGAGGGTCCGAAAGTCCGCCTGCTCGCGGCCGCTCAGGATGGCCAGCAGCAGGGACTGCGTCTCGTAGGGGCTCAGGTTGAACAGCAGCTCGAAGTTGTCCTGGTCCTTGCTGCCCGTGGCACGTGCCAGTTCGGACGCCATCACCTCTATTATGAGGCCCACGCGCAGCCGCAGCATCTCGTGGAACAGGTGAGGGTCCGTCTGGATGAATGTGGCCAGGTAGGCGATCAGCTCCTGCGTCAGCATCGCCATGCTCTGGTCTCCCCGGTACACGTCGGTGATGATGCGGCGCAGCTTCTTGTTGGAGAGCGGGCGCGTGATGACCTGCTCGCTGTGAGGTGGTATGCCCACCGTCACCTGCTTCTGGCGCACCAGCAAGTCGGTCACCGACTTGGCCAGGTCCTCGACCCGCTTGCCCAAGGCGCCCGCGAAGTGACGCACCAGGCCCCAGCGGTGTTCCTGGCAGGCGCGCTCGTAGAAGTCCTCGAAAAGGTTCCACACGGTGACCACCGAGTTGGGACGACCGAGACCGGTGTCCCAGTTGAAGCCCTTGTGGACGGAGAGGTAGTGAAGGATGTCGCCTTGCTCTTCCATCGAGTCGGTTTCCTGAAGCGTGGTGAGAAGCTCGATGTCGGTGACCTGTTCGAGACGAAGCTCGGAGACGGCGCGGTAACGCACCGGGACGTCGTCGGACGAAGACCGCCGCGATATCATCCTGGAGGGCGCCTGAGAGTGCGGCTGGCTGGATGAAATCGAGAGCATTCCGCTGCCGGGGCTGTCGAGGCCGGTCAGCGATCGCGACTGCCGGATGACACCGGAGGTGGGTGACCCGAGTAGACCAGGAGTAGCGTAGTCTGAGTACGGCAGCGACGGACTGCCGGGGCTGCGCGAGTGCACGGAGAACCCCGTCTCGTTGTCCACGTAATCGCGGATAGGAGCGGGCACGATGTCCGGTTCGCCAGTCTCGTAACTGGACAGGAACTCTAAGCTGGCCACGCATGAAGTGCTGAAGAATTCGCCCATGCGGCTCACGCAGACGCGCGTGCCGTGCACGTAGCCGCCCACGAGTTTCTTTATGGTCTGGCGCAGGCTGACGGGAACCTTGCCATCGACGATCTGCTGCGGGCCGAGAGTCACCACCATGGTGGGTCTTCCGGGCACTTTCCAGTTGGCGCGCAGCATGGCCACGTCCGATCGAAGAGTGCTGGAAAACAGATCCACGTCGTTGACCAGATAGAATTCCCTACTGTCTAGGTTCTGCGGCGTGAACACGCACGTGCGGTCCTTCAGCTGATATATTTTGCTCGTGGCCACCAGTCCAACGTCCTTGGACAGGCGACCGGAAAGGCCCATCTTGTGGTTCTTCCCGAGGTACGAGTACAACTCTCCAAGAACGCGAGCCGGATGGGCCTCGTACGGGTAGACTTCGGCGACCGTCTGGATATTCGGATAGATGCCAGCAATTTTATCCTTCACCTCACCGTTTTCGGCCAACAAAACCACCTGGATGACCAGTTCGGTCCTTTTCAAACAGCTGAAACGCCGGTTGAGCGGGTCAAGCTCTGCGGGAGCCAGAAAGCCTTCTTCCAGTAGCTTGCCCACGACGTAAAGCGACTGGGCCCACATGAACGGAATCTCGCCAACGGGCATCCTGAGCTGAGTATGGGGTTGCTCGTACTCGTGGTTGACCGCATCTGCGGGAACAGCGTACATTTCGGGAACCAACTTGAGGCCAGTATCGGTCTTGATCAGCAGTCGGTCGAGAAGCTCGGAGTACTCATCGGCGGTGTTCCGTTCCTCGCGGAAGAAGGCGTCTATGATGAAGTAGCAGAAGAAGAGCGGCCACTCGCACTCGATGTTGTCGAACATCTGCAGCTCCCACGGCTCGTAGTACAGCCTCCGAGAGTCCTCTCGGGGCGTCTTGTAGCCGTCTCGGAGGAAACGCTTGCAGCCGTACAGACCCTGCAGCTTGTCGACGATGGTCACCCGGGTCCTATGTATGAGGTCGGGATCGTCTATGGCGAATACGGGGAAGCCGATCACCGCGAGCAGGGCGGCGTCCACCTCCTTGGAGTTTGACTCTCGCGGAAGCATGGAGCGGAGAACTGCGTCGCACTTCTCCGTCTCGTCCGAGAGGACGTGGATCACCGAGGCAGGTCCTCCCCTGCAGCCAAACAGGTCCAACTCGCTGAGGGCCTCCAGCGCGGCCTTGGCGGCGCCCACCGAACTCGCGTTCAACTCGCGGACGCCCTGGTTGGTCTTCTCGCCCCGCTCCCAGACGCCGAAGTCCGGTATGCAGTACGCGTTCTCGATGTAGAAGACCAGGTTCTGGATGAAGGCCACTTCGTCCAGGTTGAAGATGACCTGCTGGCCGGAGGCCGTGACCTGGGCGAGGACGAGCAAGTAGAGCGACGTGGCGTCGATCTGCAGGTGTCCCCAATCCTGGTCGCCGACGCAGACGCCTCCCGTGGCCGCGTCGTACTTGGCGTGCAGGCAGTCGCTCGCGCTCTGCGTCTCCTTGAAGCGCTCCAGCTTGTCCTTCTGCTTCATCATGGAGACCAGAAGACCCCGCATGAGCTTGACGGAGCTGTGCTCCAGCTCGTACGCCCTGGCAAGGTCGTCGTCCAGTTCGGCGTGCTTCTTGTACGCCATGGAGAGAGCCCACATGGCGATCACGCAGTAGACGTTGTCGCGAACCCAGGCGTGCTTTCCGCCGAACTTGTGGCCCGGTATGAGTCCGGTCACGGGGTCCTGGTGCTCGATCACCGTCCGGTACAAGAGGTTGTGGTAATAGTCGAGCCGGCTGCCCCTGAAGCGCTCGCGTCGGTACATGACGAAAAGCGACGAGGAGGCTCGGGATGTCGTGCCCCGATCACGCTGCGTCTTGAGACCGCGACGACAGAAGGAGCAGCTAAGCTACAGGCCCGGAGCGCAAGGCTTGAGCGATTGAAAGCCCGTCAGTGGGCCGTGCACTGCTCGCGCTAGCACGGACTAAAATTCACGCAGTGCGTGCTGCGTGCAGCATTCTTTTCTTCTCAAGACAACGGCATAGACAAAAACATTAAGTGTTGCTGTTGTAGCGGCTCGCCTATTAACTGTAGCTCACAACCACTGTGGAGGATTGAGCGGTTTAATAAATTTTTGTAAAATTTATATTGTTGCGCCTAGATATTGTTCCCTTTTCACTATGACCCTCAGTCAAAGGTTTCGGGTTCGGATCGCACAGACTGGAAGGGTGACTTTCCTTCCACTTCAATTCATTTCAGTAACGTCTAATTGCTGCACTCCAGTTAAAGAGAGCAATTAATGTCTACCGTGCTTTCCTTGGCCTAACCGCCTGTTTGATTCCTTTGGCTGCGTCTAACAAGAAAAAACGCCAGGCCTGCGCTGAAACCGCAGCACAGTCACAGCGAAAGCTGGAAGAGCGGCGTTTCTAGAGCCCGTTAAGCTCTCTTGGGGCTACAATACAAGTACACTAGAAAGGTACCCACTACGCCACAAATCAAAATTTTTGTGAAGTTGGGAAGCACCCACTAAGCCATTATTCGTCATTCTATGGAGAAGCGAGGCACCTGCTACGCGTCTATAAGGCATTATGTGCACTTTGTTGACGTGACGACTGATGACGATGAAGAATTATGGCTCAGCCCTTTGTAATGGGTTGGAATCTTTAAACGGCCCACCAGTTATGTAATTTCCATTGGGTGACGCCCGGTCGCTATTTCCCTCTCCCGTCATGCTGTATACGTTGACGTGGAAGAGAGAGGGGGGGGGGGGGGCGAAGAACTTTATTGAGACCCCGAGGTAATGGATCATGCGCTTATGAGCTTCCTTGGCAACCAATACAAGTGCACTTGCGAGGAACCCACTACGCTATAATCATTGTAATCTTACTGAGACCCCGAGGAAGTGGATCATGCGCTTATGGGCTTCCTTGGCAACCAATACAAGTGCACTTGCGAGGAACCCACTACGCTATAAATAATTGTAATTTTTTTAGAAGTAGGGCAGCAGGCACTGTGCCATTTTTCGTCATTCTACAGAGAGCGTTGGTACCTGCTAAACGCATGTAAGGGATTATGCGCACTTTGTTGATTCTGCGCCTGATGACGATGAAGAATTATGGCAGAGCCCTTTTGTAATGGGTTGGAAGCATTCAACAACCTACTCGTTGCGCAATAAGCGTATACAGTTAAAAACAGAGCAGTATAAACAGGGACTAGGAAGGACACAGGACTACGACAGTCTCATGTCCTTACTTGTCCTGTGTCCTTACTGTATATAGAAACGTAAGCGCACAGGACAGCGCTGGTCCCGTGTATCCTTACTTGTTTGTGTTTATATTGCGCTGTTTTTAACCACGGGCACATACCAACTGGCCAGCATCGAGACCCTTCAGTGGCATGAACTTAAGGCTCGTGCCGAAAAAACATCGGCAGCCCAAACATCGTCTGCGTTGCGGTGCGTTGCAGACCGTTCCAGACGACCCCTTAATCTTTCATCCTTTGTTTGTATTGTAGACGCTTTCGCGCATGCGCGTTCGTCATTGCGGAATGAACGGCACAATTGGCGAGATCCTCTAGCGCACGCTTTATCTCTTGTCAAGAGACCATGGTGACATTGATACATGCACTGGGCGGCAGGATTTAGTTTGCCCAAGTGCGTTTGTCTACTTTTATTATTATTTTTGCTGTTGTTGTTGTTGTTAAAAGGCCTCCCCGCTATATAACGATGCTGAAATTCCTTTGATCGATGGGCGTTTTCGTAAACATATCTTTCGTACCCTCCCGATATGTTTACGGCATATTCTTGTGTGTTTGCGTTGTTACGTGTGTAATGATTTGCGTCACCCTTCTTCGTAGCTCATCAGCGGATCGCGCTAATGTCTTCCTTTCCAGACGCCTGCTTGTTTGTGTGTGTGTGTGTTTGTTGCCCTGCGTCATCGTAATCTGCGGCGCACGATGCTATTTAACTCCTTCATATGCAGGAATGCGTTTCTCGGCAACGCAAGCTGTGATTGTTTATCGCCGAACGTTGGCTGTTATAGTTTATGTTTACAAGTTCGAGTCGATCGTAACTATATTTAATTCCTTTGAATCTAGTAGGTTGTCATGGCTCAAGTGTGACGCTCGAAAGTGTAATGTATTGTTCGGGTGAAACGACAATTAGCCCCGAGAAGTTGGGGTGGCGCCGCCTGGCGGGAGGCGTGGATGACGTCACGGCAAGGACTCTTCGACGCCCGCCGTGACGCGCCGCATATCACGCGCTTGCTTCGTGCGCTGCTCCGCTGTTTACGTTCGCTTTTTGCCTGTCTCAAGCTTCAGATGAATGATGAAAACAGCATCGATAATGGTCCTAGTAAAACGACAAAATGTTATACGCACTTTTTCTTCACAGTCCCCAACGGGGCCCGCGCGCCGTCGTGCACACTTTGAAAGGATCATGTTTGTTTGTTGTCGCGCTGCTACTTCGGCTATGGGTCTGATTCCCGACCACAGCCCACATGCCGAGGGTGTGACAAGCAACTCCTCTGCTTAGATACGGACAGCGTTAAAAGAATTCGAGGCGTCAAAATTAATCTGCACGGTCCTCACAATCATGTCGTGGTCTTGACACGCAAGCCCTTATTCCATTATTAGGTTTGGGTTGTTCACGGGGCGATTCCTTTAAAAAAATATGGCTTGGCTTCGCCTCCACAAGTGTTATTTGCATCGAACGCATCCGCGATCGGCGGACAGCGTTCTTGCCGGTGTGCCAAGCCCCACGCACGATTACCAAAGCGCATGCAGTATTGAGCTTCGCAAAATATCTCGAAAGCGCTCGCCCGAAAATACTGCCGCGGTTGTTGTGTCTGTTTTTCTTGTGTACTCGCTAACTCATCATGTTGTTTAGTTACACGTTTTTCTCCCAATAATTTCGGGGCTTCATTTCATAACATAAAAAAGTTGAGGTTAATTGCGGAGACTCCTTATTGCTGTCAGATTGTGTCTTCATGCAGCATCGTAGCAACGGCGCTGTTACATTGTATAAGTACTAGTTTAGATAGCCAGCTCATAAATTAATTTTTTTTTGCATTTGATATACCCCTGAGCATCATGAACCTTTACGTGGACATGACGTGCGAGACCATTAATTGACTCAGTGAGGCGAAGGATGTTCAGTTAATACGTGGGCCACGTCACTGAGAGTGCCATCGAAACAGTTCAAAACGCTCATTTCGACTTTCAGGCGTTTGTTTTGCAGGCGATTGTTATCAACAGTGCTCCCACGAGAATTTAGCATTACCGCTTGTGACACAGTGGTTGATCGGACCAGCAGTTCATGCAAATCGGGGTACACGGCCACATATTTCCAGACGAGTGTTGAGAAGAAATGTTTTATATAATCCAAGTATACTAACATCTCAGAATTTCCGAAACCACTGTGTGCGTGGCAGTATATTACTTTGTTTAATTTCCCAGATATAAGTGATTCTTTACGATAGACAGATTCATCTAAAGCCTTCTGTTGCAGAAAGCGCAATTCTGTCAGATTACCTAGATAATCTGCAAAAGGCAGACATAACTTGTACGATAAGCATCAATGTAGTTAGTGAATTGAAAACGCCCTAATTTAATTTGTAATCTTCGGGACGCGTGTTCTAACCGTGGAGTCTACGCCAAGTTGTTTTGAAGTTAGAACCATTAGCGTAAATTTCTTAGCACCGATGTCTTGGAGTACGCGGTGAAAACAACGAATGTCTTGATCTCGAGCATCACAATTTTCACGGTGAAGCTGCCGTTCGGACGGGAATTCGCCCATTATAAGCTATATTATCCAAACTTTCTACAGCTTACTAAACTTTCGCTAGTAGTGTAAACTTCAACCTTCTTCCTTGGAGATTTGCATCGCAAGAATGAGCAGTAATCACCACCGTATCGCGAAAGAGCGGGTAGCGGCGGGCGCAGAAAAAGGCGATCCTCGGCCGCGGAGCAAGCCAGTCCTTGCCGTGACGTCACATCGCCGCGACTGCCGCGCCGCCAGTGTTCGTTCTCGGGGCTAATAGAGCATGTTATAGTGTTGTTCGCTATAACCATGAGCGTCTAAGGTCTCTAAGGTCTTTAAAAGTTTAAGGTCATAGGTTGCTAGGATACCGTAGCTGTATTCTGTAGACGCTTGGGGTCGCCACTTGCAAGTCTGCTTCTCCTTTATGAGGTCTAGAATGCTTCTTCTATCGGTGGTATGCAAACTCTCGTCCCAGCGACGGTTTTCTAGCTCTGAGCAGCAGCCACGA